>NC_135810.1:26263801-26367361 GCF_964213995.1 Mustelus asterias
GATGATTTTTATTGAATTCAAATCCCACCATCTGTCGAGGCAGGATTCGAACCCGGATCCCCAGAGCATTAATTGAGTTTCTGGATTAATCAACTGGCAATGATACACTCAGCCATCGCCTGCCCAGTTCATTTCATAGAATCCCGACAGTGCAGAAAGAAGTTATTCATCCCATGGAGTCTGCACCCACTCTCCAACTGAGCATCTGATCCAGGCCCTGTCCCCGTAACCCCATGTATTTAACCTACTAATCTCCCTAATCTAGACATTTTGGTACATAAGGAGCAATTTACCATGATCAGTCCACCTAACCTGCACATCTTTGAATTGAATTAGAAACATAGATACATAGAAAAACTGCAGCACAATACAGGCCCTTCAGCCCACAAAGTTGTGCCGAACATGTCCCTACCTTAGCGATTACTAGGCTTACCTATCACCCTCTATCTTACTAAGTTCCATGTACTTATCTAAAAGTCTCTTAAAAGACCCTATTGAATCTGCCTCCACCACCGTTGCTGGCAGCCCATTCCACGCACCCACCACCCTCTGAGTGAAAAACTTACCCCTGACATCTCCTCTGTACCTACTCCCCAGCACCTTAAACCTGTGTCCTCCTGTGGCAACCATTTCAGCCCTGGGAAAAAGCCTCTGATTATCCACCCGATCAATACCTCTCAACATCCTATACACCTCTGTCAGGTCACCCCTCATCCTTCATCTCTCCAAGGAGAAAAGGCCGAGCTCACTCAACCTATCCTCATAAGGCATGCTCCCCAACCCAGGCAACATCCTTGTAAGTCTCCTCTGCACCCTTTCTATGGCTTCCACATCCTTCCTGTAATGAGGTGACCAGAACTGAGCACAGTACTCCAAGTGTGGTCTGACCAGGGTCCTATATAGCTGCAACATTATCTCATGACTCCTAAACTCAATTCCTCGATTGATGAAGGCCAGTCCACCATACGCCTTCTTAACCACAGCCTCAACCTGCACAGCTGCTTTGAGTGTCCTATGAACTCGGACCCCAAGATCCTTCTGATCTTCCACTCTGCCAAGAGTCCTACAATTAAAATTATATTATATTATATTAAAATTGATTTATTATATTATCTCACATTAAAATTGATTTATTATTGTCACTTGTATTGGGATACAGTGAAAGGTATCATTTCTTGCACGCTATACAGACAAAGCATACCGTTCATGGAGTACATAGGGGAGAAGGAAAGGAGAGAATGCAGAATATAGTGTTGCAGTTACAAATAGAGTGAAGAGAAAGATTAGCATAATATATGGCAGGCCCATTCAGAAGTCTAATGGCAGGAGGGAAGAACTGTTCTTGAGTCGGTTGGTACATGACCTCAGACTTTTGTATCTTTTTTCACGAAGGAAGAAGGTGGAAGAGAGAATGTCCGGGGTGTGTGGGGTCCTTAATTATGCTGGCTGCTTTGCCGAGGCAGTGGGAAGTGTAGACAGAGTCAATGGAAGGGAGGCTGGCATTCCCCTAATAGAGTAAGAAGTCTCACAACACCAGGTTAAAGTCCAACAGGTTTATTTGGTAGCAAAAGCCACTAGCTGTCGGAGCGCTGCCCCTTCGTCAGGTGAGTGGGAGTTCCGTTCACAAACAGGGCATATAAAGACACAAACTCAATTTACAAAAGAAAGGTTGGAATGCGAGTCTTTACAGGTAATCAAGTCTTAAATGTACACTCCCCTAATAGGCGAGAGCTGTATATAAGCTGCAGGAATGGACACACAGCCAGTCACGCCACAAAGATGGCTGCGTGGAAATCTGCTCCCAGATTTTCGGAGGCCGATCAGCAGCACCTGCTAGATGCCGTGGAGGAGAGGCGTGATTGACTGTTCCTCGGCCTGGGCCCCAACCCAAGGGGTGCATCTGCCATGGCATTGTGGGAGGAGGTGGCAGACGTGGTGAATGCCAGGAGCCTGACACCGCACTCTGGCAGGCAGTGTCGCAAAAAAACGTACGACCTTTTGCGAGCAGCAAGGGTGAGTGAGCATCCCTCTTGGAACCCCGCACATGCTTGGCACAGATCTTCAACCCTGCTTAGACACCTGAAGGGCATGCAACAAGTGACCCTTCCCCCAGGAATAGAATCTAATCCCTTCCCCTCACCCCTCAATGAGCACCCTTCAGTGGTGCCGCTTTCCCTGAAACTGTCAGCACAACGCCCGAGACACAGGCACGCATTGCGCACCATGCGCTGCAATATGTTAATGCTTGCTATCCCCCTTATGTTCCCACAGGAAAAGAACATCCACAATGCACAGGAGATGACACAGACTGGTGGTGGTGTGCCTGACCTGTGGCAGCTGACCAGCATCGAAGAGTGTGCCATGGAGCTGGCAGGGGATGATGGACCATCCTGCGTGGTCACCGACAGCCAGGTCGGCATCCAACGTGCAAATGAGCAGAAGCGCACCCTCAACATTGGTCCTCCTTGAAGTAAGTGCGATGCTGCATGGAATGTTTTGCCTCCCTCCCCCTAATGTGTGTTTTTTTTTCCAGCTCTGGACCCAGAGGAACCCGGCCCTTCGGGTTGTGGTGATATAAACAGGGCCTAGTTTTAAGGTTGATAAAATTGGATATCCTAAATTAAAGAATTGGGCATATTAAAATCAAACACAGTCAAACCTCAGGCAGGCCAATTGTACAAATACACAAACGTGTCTGCGCCTGACCCATCAACCACCCATCAAAGGTCGTTGCACTCTTCTTGAGACTTAGCAGGAGATCATGGCACCTCATTGAAATGCATCGGCCTATTGTTAGAAGCGCAGATCGAGCCAGACTTTCTGTCACCAAGAGTTCCTGTAGATACCTTATCTGATAACAAGTTCAACAACATGGAGATGGACACCTGGGGGGCGGACCCTGGTGTCCTGTCAGGCAGACATCAAGAAACCCACTGGGTGTTGGAAACCCCTCCTGGGACCTCATTGGTCGGAAGCCAGAGAAGTTTCTGGAAAGGCAAGCAGGCTGGGGATAAAGGGACACACTTCAAGTCACACAGGAGCGAAGACTCGACAGGGGAGATGGCCGTAACCATTCGGAAGACTGACCAGAGAAGGAAGGAAGGAAGAAGCGGCCATCGAGACTCACCTTCGTGACGACGGACCAGAGGGATTCAGAGAATCGGACCTGCAGTTCAACCAAACCATCTTTACGGGTAGTATACTTGAATCTGCTGGGGTATCCTCTTGTTTTATGTGGGTAATTTAAGGGTTAAGAGTGTTATTATTAATAAACTTGTTGAACCTTTACTTGTGTTTGTCCTTTGTCCTTTGTCCATCTTGCAAATAAGGGCACCGGGGTAAAACCTTGGAGTAAGTAAACTGGTTGAAAGTATCTGAGAATTAACAGGTACAACAGGGTATTGCCGCCACCTCCGCTGCTCTGGAGCAAACTGCACACGACCCCCTGGATGACACCTCGGAGGGAGGCACTGAGGAATCCTCCGAGGGCAGCACCACTAAAGCATCACCAGCATGTACCACACAACCCATCAACACAGAGACGATCATCACGGTGGGTACCTTTAGTGTTGTGGCTTCTGGGTCACTATCTGGTGAGCACATCACAGCCGCTGATGCACATCGGGTGGAGGCGGGCACATCCGAGGACTCGGGCACACAGAGGTCTGCCGGAAGCCAGGATTCAGCTGTCCCCAAGCCAGCTGCTGGGCCTCTGGGTTTGTTCCTCCCAAGACTGGTGAAGATGCATCAGGAAACCCGGGGAGTTGTGGAAGGGCCATCAGTAACCATGCTGCAACTGCAAGGCTGTTTAGGGGAGTCCAACAGAGTGCTCTTGCAGGAGGTGGTGCCGACACAGCGTGAGACCCAGGCCAACACTGCAAGGGTGGCGACTGCAGTCTGGCTCAGGGTCTGTCCTCATGGGTGACAGGGGTCCAGGTCATCCTGGAGACACTACGGGCCACGGGCAAGTGTGTTTCTGGCATTCAGGAGGCACAGCGTTTGATGGACATGTGTGTCCGGGGCACGTGGGAGACACAGCTGGCCATGGCTGGGACTCTCGCTGGCATTCTGGAGACACAGCAAGCCATGGCTGTGACCCTCAACAACGTAGCCCAGGCAGACGGCTACTGCTGAGGGGCTCCAGAGCTTGGCTTGCTCACAGAATGCTGTAGCGGAGGGGCTCCGGAGCTTGGCCGTGTCTCAGAGGGCCAGGGCTGAGGGATCACACATCGTGGGGCAGACACATCTAGACCTCCAGGACTGGCAGAGCCAGATGACGCTGGAGCTCAGTCCAGCTAACCTGGCATCCCATGGAGTGCCCCCAAGGCCTCTGGGCACCCCAAGAGAGGAGGAAAGGCTTGAGCCCCTGCCGGGGTCTTCCACCCTAGAGATCTCGGACGTCCAGAGACCTTCTAATTCCCCCCTTTCTCACAGGGTATCTCAGGGCCAGCGTGACCCAGAAGCCTTTGGGCCCTCCAGGTCCCAGCCACCCAGGGGACGTCCACCAAGGGCATCATAGGCAATGGGGTGTGCATCACAGCTGGACACCTCCACCTCCGATGTGCATCCTGGGGTAGCACCTAGAAAAAGCAGTAGACAGCACAAAGTTAGAAAGTTGTAGTTCACTAGAGGGCTCGGGTGAAGGTCAGCATTAGTCAGGGTTTGATAATCATTTATGTTAAGAGCAAAATTTACTGTTAATTGCACATCATGCTGTGATTAATGTGTCTCTGATTCTCTTTCCCCCCCCCACCTCCTCCCACAGCTCAGTGTTCCCGACTCCCAAACATAGAGGTGCTGTCTGTTGAGCCTTGCAGACTCCGCCCATGTTTCAGAGTGCCTGCCCTACCTTCCCGAACATCCACCAGACCCTTAGTGCAAGTGCCCCCCCCCCCCCCCCCTCTACCTCCTCTCTTGGCCAAAAAACATGTGTCCCCAACCCTTACAGCTACGTGGGCCAGGGTGGCAGTGTGCATTCGGAGTACAGGTAGGAGTCAGACTTGAGTTGCACCAGGGCAGGATCCCAGTGTGCACAACAGCAAGTCGTCATCATCCTCCAGCCTTCAACTATTGCCAGCCCAGGCACATTAATAGGGTTGGATGTTTCAGGAGGAAAGGTGGGATGACAGGAGCTGGGGAAGGGTGATGTGGTGGTTTGAGGGCCCAGGTCAGTTTGGAGGGGGAATAGCGGCTGCACTTGCTCCTGGGGTGTGGTGGCTGTGTGTTGGTTGCACCCCTCTCACTGCACAGCACCAGCCAGGTGAAGCGGGCTGCAATCAAGCCACCCCTCGCTACCCTTCCCTGCCGGACACCTGCCATTGCCGCCCGCCGTCTTTCCTCTGGCTCTTCATGTGGTGGGGCTCCCACCTCGCCCCTCGCTGCTCCTCCTCCTCCTCCTCCTGCTCCAGCTGGTCTCCCCGCTGCTGGGTGATGTTATGAAGAGCGCAGCAAACAATAATGATGCATGAAGCACGCACAGGGTCATACTGGAGTTCCCCACCAGAGCGGTACAAGCAGCTGAACCGCATCTTCAGCAGGCTGATGCACCGCTCAACGATGGACTGGGTGGCTGCATGGGCCTTGTTGTAGCGGGTCTCCGCCTCAGTCTTGGGCCTCCGCACTGGCGTCATCAGCCATGACCTTAGCGGGTAACATTTGTCACCCAGTAGCCATCCCAGGAGCCTGGGCTGGTCTTCAAAGATCCCAGGGATGTCCGACTGCCGGATCAAAATGCTGTCATGGACATTCCCTGGGTGGCATGCATCGACCTGCATGATCTTGAGCGATGGTCGCAGACAATTTGGATGTTCAGGGAGTGGCAGTTATATAGGACATTGGCTAGGCCACATTTGGAATACTGCGTCCAGTTCTGGTCGCCACACTACCAGAAGGACGTTGAGGCTTTGGAGAGAGTGCAGAAAAGGTTTACCAGGATGTTGCCTGGTATGGAGGGTATTAGCTATGAATAGAGATTGAGTAAACTAGGGTTGTTCTCCCTGGGAAGACGGAGGTTGAGGGGCGACCTAATAGAAGTTTATAAAATTATGAAGGGCATAGATAGGGTGAACAGTTGGAAGCTTTTTCCCAGGTCAGAAATGACAAACACAAGGGGTCACAAGTTCAAGGTAAGGGGGGCAAGGTTCAATACAGATATGCGGGGGACGTATTTTATAAAGAGGGTGGTGGGGGCCTGGAATGCACTGCCAAGCAAGGTGGTTGAGGCAGACATGCGAGGATCATTTAAGACTTATCTAGGTAGCCACATGAACAGACTGGGAATAGAGGGGTACAAACGGATGGTCTAGTTAGGAACACATGATCGGTGCAGGCTTGGAGGGCCGAAGGGCCTGTTCCTGTGCTGTATTGTTCTTTGTTCTTTGCTCTTTGTTTGGAACTTCTTTTGGTTCAAAAATCGCTGCGGCCCTGCATGGGGGGCACACAAGGCGATGTGCGTCCCATCCACTGCGCCCTGCACATTCGGGATCCCGGCGATGGAAGCGATGCCGAGAGCCTGGCCTCCTGCTGTGCACAGCCCACATTTAAATTAATGAACTGCCCTGCCCGGGCACACAGGACATCTGTGACCTGCTGCACACATCTATGCACAGAGGCCTGGGAGATACCAGCTAGGTCGCCACTGGGAGCCAGGAATGATCTGGAAGCATAAAAATTCAGGGCAGCCGTCACCTTCATGTCCACAGGGAGCAGGTGGCCGCCGCTCCCCTGAGGTGGCAGGTATGAGAGCACCTCACAAATGTGTCACACCGGGCTCTTGGACAAGCGCAGCCAGCAAAGTCACATCTCCCCCGAGAGGGCCTCGAAGGAATTGCGGGGCCTGTACCTCCTTGGCCTCGGCACACTCCACCTTCTGTGCACTTTCTCAAGAGCCTGCTCACCCACCTCCTGGCCCTCAGTGGCAGCCCCCTGCCCTCCTTCCTGAGGGTCTGTCTGGTGGTGGCTGCTCCTGCGGTGGTCTCTCCACGCCCGCCACCTCCTGAGCTGCTGCCTCCTCTTCCTCCTCCGCCCTTGCTGCCACCAACATGGCCAGCTCCAGATTGAGTAAACCGAGATCCATCTGCACAGCAGGGTTTGGAAAGAGCATAGAATGACGGATTATTATCATTGGCTGCATAGACCCAGCATCACCCCAATCCCTCACTTGGGCCAGAATCCCCACTTGTGGGAGCTGGCAACCCCACACAATCCATGGTGCCATGCGTGGCCCGATTAGGGTTGTGTGAGATTCCCAGCATGACAAATGCTGGCACAGATTATGCAGGTCGGTGTGCAGCCGTGGGCAATACGCAGCCTTGAACCATTGCTATGTGTGTAACTGCAGCATCTGTTACAGGCATGTGTTGCTGGTCTGTGTCACAGGGCAGGGACAGACTGCAAAGCAGCACCAGATGTGTGCCCAGTGGCAGCAGATTCCATGCAGTCCATGTCTGAACCTCTGCAATCCGGCCTGGAGCAGCAGCTGCTTCATCTGGTTAGGCCTCAGTCAGCACATGGTGCACTCCTCCCCCACCCCGGAACACCAGCACTTGGTAGAGTTCCTGACCACACCCCGCAGAAAGACAATGCCATTGCAAAGTGCTGTGGAGGGGGAGGGTGAGAGGGAGCCCTCGAGGCTGCTTCCCACTATGCACTTCAGCGCTGCCCAGTGGTGGAGGGAGGGGAGCCCTTGAGGCTGCCTCCCACAGTGCGCTTCAGCGTTGCCCCGGCTGGGGGGGGGGGGGGGGGGGGGAGAGTGGAGGAGGAGGAGGGGGGTTGGGGGGGGTTGTGGGGAGGGGCCCTTGAGGCTGCTTCCCACAGTGCACAACAGAGCTGCCCAGAAGCTGGGGGTGGGGAGGGGAGGAGGGGGCGGTGGAGGGGGAGTATGTGCCAGGGGTGGAGGGGGGGGGGGGGGGGGTGGGGGGGAGCGGGACTCCCTGACGGAACCTCACCCAGAGAGCTGTGAGAAAATAGAAGCCCCCCCCCGCCGACCCCCCCCCCCCCCCCCCCCCCCCCCCCCCCCCCCCCCCCCCCCCCCCCCCCCCCCCCCCCCCCTCCCCCAGATATCACTGGTCCATGGGCCATCACCTGAAGGCAGCAGGAGGAAGGCCACCAGGCATCTCAGGGCCTGCCTGCAACACCCTCCGCGCTCCGCTAGCAGCACTTACCTCCTCATGCCAGTTCAAGGCTGCCACACCAGGTTGCGACTTTAAATACCTGGGGTCTGATTCGCGCCAAAATTACATCACGCCAAAGAGGTGGGAGATGCAGACGTGGGTGGAGATCGCTGTCTGGATTCCGATAATGGCATGTTAAGATATGTAAACTCATTCTATTCAGCGGCACACAAATTTTCAGCGGGTTCCCGGCAGCGCCATTTTTCTCCAGCTGGGAGATGCGCGCGGGTCATAAAAACCATTGGGGAACCTGTAAAATGGCCGACATGTGTATCACCCAGCTCGACTCGACAGAAAAGTTGCGGGTCATGATGGGAGAATCGCGGCCAATGTTTCAGTTTGATGATCTTTCATTACCAGTTCTGAAGAAAAGTTATTGCCTTGAAACGTTAAACCAGTTTTTTGTTCCGCAGATGCTGTCAGATTTCCACCATTTCCTGTTTTTATTGCGACTTGCCTTGGCCAGTTGCATATGGGATACAGACCCTAGTTTCACCAAAGTTGCCAAAACACCGACATCATCTGCTTCCAGACAACAAATAATCACGGCAATGGAAGGTGCAATGTCGAAATTATCCAAAACAGTACATATAGACATTTATCCATTTAAATACTGCACTACTGCCCCCAACACTTACTATAAGGCATATTGATATGAAGACAATCTTCCCACTATATGCAAATGTGTAACAATGATCACATGTATGTGATATCGAGCCATATTATAACAGCTCACTTCTTTAAAAAATGAGACTTAATTGCATAACGGATGAATCAATGTGTATTTATCCAAAGCCACTGAAAATGACACTGAAAGGTTAGGCCAAGATAAAAGCAATATAGAATGTATTCTTACAGTAAAGTTAGCAGAAAAGGCTTGTATATTATATTGGGGATTAGGACAAAGCTGAGTAAAATAATAATTACTTTGATTTACATATCGCCTGAAAACAAATTTCATACTGAAATGATAAATATGAACATATTGGGGCCGATTTTACCAAATCGGGACTAAGTGCCGGGTGCGGTCGTAAATCAGACCCGCGCCCGGCAGCCACGCTCCAGCGCCCCATACGCCTTTTTTCGGCGCGGGTCTAGTGGGCGGGGCCTAGCGCATTTGCATCTGTCGGAGCGCCAAACTGTGCATGTGCAGTTCGGGAAGAATCTGACAGAACGCGCCGGGCGCAAAACAAAAAGCAGAGAGCGGAGAGAGCCTCTCTGCCGTTCTGGGCGTTGGGGGGGGGGGGGGGGGGGGGGGGCGGGTGGGAGGGGGTGGGGGCGGGAGGGGGGGGCTGGGGGGGGAGGGGGTATGACTTATCATTCCCTTGGGAGGGGGAGAGGGGGTGTGATGGATCATTCCCGGGGGGGGGCGGGGTGTGGAGAGGGTTTGTGACGTCTCATTCCTTGGAGGCGGGGGTAGAGAAGGAGTGTGACGTCTCATTCCCTGGGGGAGGGGAGGTGGAGAGGGGGTGTGATGTCTCACCCTCTGGTCGGGGGGGGGGGATCCGCTGCCTGTCTGCGGCCGATCCCTCCTGGCACCATCACTGGTTCACTACCGGCCACAGATTACTCTTCCCTGCAGGTGTGAGAGAGCGGGAGAGATGGCTGTGGCTGGTAGAGTACCAGTGAATGATCCGTCACACCCCCTCTCCTCCCACCCCCCTCAGGGGATGATCCGTCACACCCCCTTTCCTCCCACCCCCCCCCCGGGGATGAACCGTCACACCCCCTCCCCTCCCACCCACCCCGGGGATGATCCGTCACACCCCCTCCCCTCCCAACCCCCCCCCCCCCGAGAATGAGCCATCACACCCCCACCCCTCCCACCCCCCCAGGGGATGATCCGTCACACCCCCTCCCCCGCCCAAGGGGATGATAAGTCACACCCCCTCCCCCCCACCCCACCCCCCCCCCAAGAGGGCTTTGTGGGCCCGCCCCCTCTCCTCATTCCCCCCCCCTCCCTCCACCAGAGTTCCAACTGGGTCCGACCCCCTCCTCCGGCAGACGCCAGCAGACCTGTGTGAAGCCCAGTCGCTTCAGCCGTGGCTCGAAGTCAGTGTCCAGAAACATGCTGCAGGCTGTCGAAGGACTGAAGGTGAGCGGGAAGGATAGCGGAGGGAGACCACGATCGAGGTAGGTTACGGGTGTGCTCTGCCGGAGGGCCTGCCTCCCAGAGGGGTCCGATCCCGGGGGAGGGGGGCCTGCCTCCTAGAGGGGTCCAATCCCGGGGGGGGGGCGGTCGGCTTCCCAGAGGGGTCTGATCCCAGGGCGGGGGGGGGGGGTGGTCTGCTGGGGTGGTTAGTGGGGATGTCCGCGAAGGGTGGGCCTTGGCGATTCCCCTGCCAAATAAAAGTACAAGTTGGACTTTTATTTATCAGGTCGGTAAAGGCGTGGATGCGAATTGGGCCGAACGCTGGTAAAGGGGGAATTGATGGTAAAGTTGGGCGCGGGCTTCATTATGCCGATTTAAATGCATGCAAATGCATTTAAGTTGGCCCGCTGGCCGATTCGGGCGCGCGCGGATCGGCGCTCGGATCGGCAGTTTGTAAAGGCACGATTGGCCTTGGGTCGGGTCTGGACCGCGTTTTAGGCCCGACGCCCAACTTTACCACGATTTTGCACCCGAAAACGGGCACGAAATTTTGGTAAAATCGGGCCCATTAAGTAGTACATTAATAATTCAGTACTTTTCAACAATGTGTAAAAAATAAAGAACTTGTGATTGTGTCATTTATATTTACATTATTCAATTAATTATTTCCAGTTGCTGTTGAAATGATGTAGTAACAAAATGAGGTAGTAACAAAACTCCACAAAGTAAGCTCCTACAAACAGCATGTTTTCATTCGTTCATGGAATGTGACTGTCACTGCCAAGGCCAGCATTTGTTGCCCATTCCAAATTCTTCTAGAGAGCAGGTACGAATCCACCCCATTGCTATGGATTTAGAGTCACATGTAGGCCAGACCAGGTAAGGATGGCGGATTTCCTTTGGTGAATGACCAGTAATCTGTTTTGTCGTTGAGGGAAAAATTATTAGCCAGGACATCAAGGGAATTCCTTGTATGAATGGTATCAGGGGAACACTTACGTCCACTTGAAAACATAAATAGTCTTTGGTTTAACGTCTTATCTGAAAGATTAACCTTTAATTCCAAGCCCTGCACTGAGGGATCAATTCTTCCTGAAGTCAAGTTAAAAAAAATGTCAGGTGAAATGAACTACAAGCAAAAATGTGTTTGCAGAAAGGAAACGAATTAAATGTTCATGATCAGAAAGGTTTGTACCAGTTGTTCTTCATCAGTAAAACAACTTCAAAAGGATTGGGTCCAATACTGTATCAAACATTTCGAACTGTCTTCACAAGGTAGAATGCTGAAGTAATTGATGTGCATCATTTGTTGCATCTTCAGCACATTTTCCTCCATCAAATTTTAATCAGTTGTTTTAACATGATACGCTATGTGGAGTTGTAAAAATTGGTTCAAGAAGAAGAGGAAAATGCTCCCAAAGCAAAGCTGGACAGAGCATGCAGGAAAAACAAAAAAAGATACTTGAAATACTCGGGGGACCTGACAGCATCTGAGCAGAGTAAAACGGAATTAACAAGTGGAATTTAATTCCCTCCCACAGGGCAGGTTTGGAGGAGGGGAGGGACATTTTATTCAGGCAGAAGGGTGTTGGATGAGCACCCTGCCAACTTCCTGCTTGTGCTCCACTTCAGCCTGGGGCAAAAAGGCTCATGGACACAATTGACATGGCAAGAATCAAAACGCAATTGATGCCCACTTAATGGCCTCATACTTGCCACTGCTGGTTGAATACGAACAGCGAGTGGGACAGTCACCACACAAGAAGCACAAAAAGCAAACACTGTCATGTTCATGGGGCTCCCATGGGGGTTACCTGTTCAAAGGTACTCAGTGCCTCATCAAGGGGCCTGGCATCAAGAAGAGGGTGCCTGCTGACAGCCACACCCCTGCCCTTTCTGTCAACTCCCCCGCACCTCCTCTTTTAGGACCCCCACCCCATGACTCTCATCCCTCCCTCAGTCACCTGTGGCCTGTGATCCTTTGCTGACTTTAGGCTTCTGGTAAGTGCATTGTCAGCAGCTACCACCACACCCACAAGTGCTGCCTGCAATGGATAGCTTCTGGCCTCAGATTGGTCAGTAGCTTTCGCGAGGAGGGGAGGGGGGAGGATTTACAACAACTGTGCCTGATTGGCACTTAATACAGCGAGCCTTTCCCAAAGGAGGCAATGTGGGGCTCTCACCAGCTCTGCAAACTGACAAACTAGATCGCCACGACTTGGATTAAGTACTGTCCAAACTTTTAGCTCAATGACCTTTCATCAGAAGTGCGGTCTTGTAACTGTACAACACTGGCTTGGGCATTGCTGGGTTTTATTTGGGTTTAACCCTAAATTCTGAATTCATTTCTATGGGGAAATTATCTAACAAGTTAAATTAGCTTGGAACCTGAAGACTTATCCATTATCACACGTACCTTTTTCACTGGCATGTGACGAGACCAAACTGTGCTTTGCCCTTCACCTGACTGGATAATGCACAGAAATGCCCATTAATTTTGTTTCCATTTTATATAAACTTAGAGATTTACTGCTTTTGTAGAAGATATTTTATTCCCATTCATTATTAGTTACTTGATTTTTTTTTCAGCCAAATTCGCTTGGAAAGGAGAGGGCTGGTCGAGCAAAATAATGACAACTATTCACCCAGCTCTCCATTTGTAGCCAGCCTCATTTATTTTCCTTTCACTTTGTTTTGAGGTCATGCATTTTCTTGTGCAGAATTTTCCCACAACTCCCATAACTATCTACTCAGAATCATAACAGCAGAATGGGCATTGCTACACCACATGGACATACAGCTGTTCAAGAGGCAGCTCACCACCACAGGTATGTCTGAACTATAACTGGTATAATGATACAGATATACAGGGTTAGCTTTTACTCAGTCTAAACCTCAAGCATTCTCCCTTTTTTTACTTGGTCATGTGTCTCTTACACAATCATTTGAGTAATACTGTTCCTCCAGTTCCACAACCTGGAAAACCCTAATACTACACCTCCCTGCCCCAAGTCTTTGTCCATATATATATTTGTTTACTTACTATCTACCTCCTGCAAGTCTCTGATTTCATAGATTCTGTATTATAAGAGCATTCGACATTGCAAGGTTTAATGTGGGACCGAGGAAATACTACCACCTACATTATGACATAGAGAGTCACACGATAATGGACTGAGTAGCATTGAACATTAAGGGCGGAATTTTCCTGGCCCGCCCATTACGATTTCCATGGCGGGTGGGCCAGGAAAATTCCACCCTTAATGTTCAATCATATAAGCTTCCAGTCCTCTTAATGCAACAAACCCTTAAAACATGGTTGCAGCAAAAGAATGAACGCATATCAAAGAAACTGGAGAAAGATCCTAGAATATTAAAGTGCTAGAAGGCCAGACATTTTGATTGTTTTGGGATTTAAAGCGATACATTTGATGGATATTTTCAGAGATTTTATTTGGTCGCATTTTAAGAGACTTTTTACTGGATTCTATATCAGAACTAAGATTATGTTCTCCATCTTTCTATAATCTTTAATGATGTGTACCATTTGAAAGTTTATTGCATGTTATGGTGCTTTAATATACTTGTCAATACGTTAGTAAAATATAACGTCTCACACTGTATTCTATATGCAACTTTAACAAGCTCCTCCCTTAGATATTCCTAAAGGAGGGAAATGCATTTTTTTGAAGAGAGAGCACCAGACCCTTATAATATCAGGATAATTATACACTTGCTGATAATTATCTAGAAACACTATCTGGAAGAAGGTAATATCCCTTGATGGTCATCTTCCTTGAGGGAAAAAATTGTTCATTTGCTTAGACCCTAAACAATTGTCTTCTGGAAGTGACTATTTTAAACGGAGATGAAGGTAACTATTAGGGGAGTGCTCCTGCTCTGCTATATCCCCAAATGATAAGAGGGACAAGGACAAGACAGTCTGAATGGAAAAGGGGAGGCATTGAAAGAAAAATCTGTACAGTTTCCAAACTGCAAGTTGATAATGAAGCCATGAGTCGCACATTTACAGAACTCAAACAAGTAAGGACAAGGGCAAAGCTCTGCTGCAGACAAAGAAACAAAAGACAAATGTCAGCAAATGTAAATTCAATGCTGATGATCAGTGAGGGAGAAGGAAAAGCACTGGAATCCCCAAACTTACTGAGAACCATTGTGTTATTGAAAAATGACACAGCAGAAATGGAGCTCAAGAACCTAGAATATCAAGAAAAAGCTGAGCATTTGCAGGAGAAAGTAAAAGTTCTCACAAAAGAGAATGAAGATTCTCAGAAACAATTAGCAGAATTAACATTACAGAATGCAAGCTTGAAGGATAGCAGAGAGGAATTAAGCTCTGTTAAGGAGAAACTTCAGCATAGAGAACCAGCTTTCACATAAGGAAGATGAGTATGCCAATGAAAAACATAACTCAATGAACTTCAATTATCAGAAGTCTTTATTGTGTGTGAAAATGCCTGAAACAGGATTGCTGATGGATCAGAACAGTTGGTTAAACGTAGAGTTGGAAGTGGACTGCCCCCTCAAGCCATGGCAGACCTGAAGATCTCTGAGCCCTCCTAGAAAGCTGGAATAAGTGGTCAGCAAAAGAGGAAGTGAAACCACTTAACTGCTTTGAGGAAACCACAGCTGTCAATCAGGCTTAAACAGTTGTAAACATTATAGTTAGGGACAATGGGGGGACTTGAGATGCATTCAAGTGTGAAGGGAAAGGAAAATAAGCTGACTGGAGACTGAGTAGAAATCTATTGAGCTGTCAATAAAAAGACTATTTAAAAGCCCTGCACTATGAAATTGAGAGAGATCAAAGGTTTTTGATGGAATAGAGAGGGTTTCAAAGGTTTCAATTTTCCAGGAAGGCTCAGAGAGTTCATATAAAAGTTGTGTGAATACATTGAGACTGAGTGAACAGCTGTGGAGAGGGGAACACCAACCCCACAGTGAAATTGATGTCTCATCTCTGTCAGAGGACTTCAAAGAGTTATGCTCACAACCGGAGTTTCTGAAGAGAGAAAGGGAAATCTCTGCTGCAGAACAGAGTGCTGCAGTGATTTAAAATCCTCCAGGGCCATGGAGTGTCCAGGCCACTTCAAATTTTCATGTCTGACATGTAGGAATTAAGGTGCTGATCATAGTGTTGCCTGAAATCACCATGCCAGGGGTAATGTTCAGGTCTGCCAGGGCTAAAAGGGGCAGTCAAGCCTTGAGACCTCCAACCCAGGGGAGAGTGGAGAGGTCAGCCCCTTCGCCCCTGCCCAACCCCTCACAACCGCCAGGACCATTGGGGAACCTTCCCTATGCAGCATGGTAGTGGCAGAGGGCACATGGGCACAGACATTACCTCCTTGACTCCCTTGGGGTCCAAGGTCTCAGGTCAGTGTCAGTGCCAGGCTGCAGTGCACTGCTGGCACTGACAAGACATGTGGCCTGAAGGTGGGCCTGCGGGTTGAGTGGGGGGGATCTGATGGGGGGGAGGGGTCTGGAGGAGAGTCTGAGGGAGCAGAGGGAGCTGAGTGGGGGGGTCTGCAGGGGAGGGAGCTTGAAGGCAGGCCTGAGAGGAGGATCGCTCACCCCCATGTCTGTGTTGTCAGCAGGGGAGAGGGGGGATCTTCTGTGCAGAGGGGTTGGTGGTGCTCCCCTCAGCAGGGGGATGTCAGCAGTTGGGCTTTTGGTGGGAGGGGGGGGGGGCCTGTATCCAACTTTGGAGATTGGGGCAAACTTTTTAAAGTGCGCCCCAATATCTGAAAAACCGGGCTAGCTGGCGAGTTTCCCAAGATGTATTAATCTCCATCTTGCAGGTGGGGGAATCCCACCTGGCATGAGCACTTAGTCCTGATTTAGGTGAATTGCACTTGTAGTCTTTTTGAGCCACAAACTGAGATTAGGACTCGATCTCATTGACTGGGTTGATATCCTATGGTGTTGAATGCATAGACAATAGTGGCCCTGGACAATGTGTCCACTGTCATTTGTAGCTTGTCCTGGACATACAGACCTGTTGACATAGTCAGATGACTTAAAGAAAAGTAAAGTAAAGTTTATTTTTAGTCACCATTAAGGCTTGCGTTAACACTGCAATGAAGTTACTGTGAAATTCCCCTAGTTGCCACACGCCAGCGCCTGTTCGGGTCAACGCACCTAACCAGTACGTCTTTCAGACTGTGGGAGGAAACTGGAGCACCCAGAGGAAACCCACGCAGACACAGGGAGAATGTCCACAAAACTCCACACAGACAGTCACCCAAGGCCAGAATCGAACCCGGGTCCCTGGCACTGTGAGGCAGCAGTGCTAACCACTGTGCCACCGTGCCGTCCCATTTTTCACGAGCACACGTGAGTGCAAGAGTTTCTCTCTCTATAAAGGTATACTGTACCTCATTTCTGTGTCATATAACGCCTGGGATGCATATTAGATTGGCTTATGGCACCCAACTGCATGCTCTTAAACAGGATTGTCCTCTATCCTTTAGATGAGGTATCAGCTGTGATTGTGGGCAATGGGGATGGCTTGAAATAAGTTAAGGTATCCGGTGACAGCAGCAGATTGTTAATTTGGCAGAATTCTTGGTCTTGATGCGCATCCCAACAACATTCTTCCGCCTTCTCCAAAAGGTGCCTCACGAGCTTGTGCAAAGTTCAGTAGGAATTTTGCCAGCTGATCTACAATACCAAGCCTGAAGGTCTGGAACAAATGCTGGAGTCAGAAATTCAATGATGGCTCTTGTTTTTTTGCAGCACTTTCATTTTGCCCGATGCTCTGTCAGAGAGTCAATGCAACCTTGATAGGCCGAATGGCCTCCTTCTGCACTGTTGGGATACTATGAGCAGAATTCTCCGGCCGCGCTGGTCTAAAAGCCGGAAATTCCCACCTGACTGTGAATGGGGTTTCACATTGTCCGCAACCCGCCTGCTAAAATTCCAGTGGCGGGTGGGATGGGAGAATTTCGGCCAATGATTTTATCAATCTATATGTACTGCTCACAATGTGGCCTAAAAATTGAATGGATATTTTGGAGAATTTGTTAAAACTTAAGCATTTGATGGGCAATTTAAGATTTTAGGGTGTTAATCCCAGGTCAGCATTATAAAATGGCAGAAGGGCGGCACGGTAGCACAGTGGTTAGCACTGCTGCTTCACAGCTCCAGGGTCCTGGGTTCGATTCCCGGCTCGGGTCACTGTCTGTGTGGAGTTTGCACATTCTCCTCGTGTCTGCATGGGTTTCCTCCAGGTGCTCCGGTTTCCTCCCACAGTCCAAAGATGTGCGGGCTAGGTTGATTGGCCAGGTTAAAAATTGCCCCTTAGTGTCCTCAGATGCGTAGGTTAGAGGGATTAGCGGGTAAATTATGTCGGGGTAGAGCCTGGGTGGGATTGTGGTCGGTGCAGACTCGATGGGCCGAATGGCCTCCTTCTGCACTGTAGGGATTCTATAACTTAATAATTGACATAAAAGTTACTTGACATGGAAATGGCTGCTACTTTGAGCTTTTGCCAATAATTCTTAAATTAACAAGACTATGAGAAATTGGGACACAGCCAGAATCTCCAGGTGTGTGTCTGGATTCTAACACCTTCATGAATTGGAATTTTATGAACTGCGGTTGCTTCGGAAGATAAGGTTTGATTTTCACCAACATGATAAACAAAGAACATTTAAAGAGAGTTGGAGCACATTTCTTTAAAAGTACTGACACTTAGCAGGATTGATTCAGTCATCCATTTTTGTACCACCAAAGGGGTCAAGTTCCTTGTTGAAGTTCCCCTCAGGCAAGACAGATACTATTCTATCCATACTGGAATTTGAGTGTATGAATTTTCTTTCATATGTTTGCTTGTATATCTTTCAATAAGGTTTGCTTATAAAGTGGAAATAAAATTGCATGAATTTAGATTATATTATTGACATGTTATGACTAGCTTTAGATACTATAAATAATCCCATGTATAAACTGCAACCTATAATTGGCTTCAATAATACATGTACTTTTGAAGCATACAAGAAGATGTAGTCTGAAATAAATATATAGTGGGCGAGATTCTCCGGTCTCCCAGCCGTGTTTCTCAGCGGCAGGAGGTGGCATGCTGTTCGCTAGCAGTAGGATTCTCTGATCCTGCTGCTGTCGAAGGGATTTCCCGTTGATATCTTCCCATGCCGCTACGAAACCCGCAGGCAAAGGTGCGCTGCTGGTGGGACCGAAGAATCCCGCCGGCGTGGACAGCATTTTGAGTATTCACATAAAAGCACAACACTCAAAATCTTGGTAAGACTTCTAAGGACTGATATTGGAGAATTCCACAATAATGGGGGAACAATGGAGTGGCACAATGGTTAACACTGCTGCCTCACAGCGCCAGAGGCCCAGGTTTGATTCCCGGCTTGGGTCACTGTGCGGAGTCTGCATGTTCTCCCCGTGTCTGCGTGGGTTTCCTCCGGGTGCTCTGGTTTCCTCCCACAGTTCGAAAGACGTGTTGGTTAGGTGCATTGGCCATGCTAAATTCTCCCTCAGTGTATCCGAACAGGCACCGAAGTGTCGTGACAAGGGGATTTTCACGGTAACTTCATTTCGGTGTTAATGTAAGCCCACTTGTGACACTAATAAATAAAATATAAAATAAATAAATAAATAATCTCACAATAACATACTTCCATGTACATTCTACCAGATATGGAGGCAGAGATGCTGTTGTATTTTGGGATTCAGTCTCCACTCCTTTAATGTTTGGAAGTTTCTGTCAGTTCAGACTCTAATCTAACAATATGTTTGAGGGAACAGGTTTACCTCACCGGGAGAAGTGTGTGGAGTAAAGAATGTGGGACTATTAACAAACTCACACTTACTGTTAAGTGTCAAGTCTTCCTCCTGGATGCGGTTACAAACTGCTTTTAGTTTCAAGTTATATTCTTCAGTGGCTGCCCCATGGACAAGGATGTCATCCGTGTGACAGATCATTCCTTTAAGGGCCTGCAAGATGGTTCATTGCAAAATTTATGCTCCCAGGATTATGGCAAAGGGTAACCATTTGGAGAAAAATCAGCTGAACCGAGTAATGAATATTATTAATAATTTAGAACACATGCCAAAAGCCACTATTGGAATTCAGTTTTGACAACATTGCTACTCTGGAACAGCTTAACCAAGCTGCTGTCCACCAAGGACATCAGGGGAATTTGCCTCACCACAGCCTTATGAAGTTAAGTCAAGACCACACATGTGCAAAGGAACCAATTTGATTTAGGACTGGAACCATTCCAGAGCACCACCCTAGTCTTAGTGATGGGAAAGATGATTCCCATCTTTGTCATCTCTTCTAAATATTATTGGTCCTGTTTCATCAGTGGATGTGGTATTTTCCTCATTGTGAAAGGATACTAAACCAGTGAATAATTTCAGAAAGTTCTTTTCGAAGTCAGATTTCCTCAACCTTTGTCACGATATTGAGGTTGACACAGGCTTTACAACTTAGAAGACAGAATTCCTGATTGTGAAGGACATGCAGGGCGGAATTCTCCAGCCCTGCTGGTCTAAAAGCCAGAAACTCACACTCGACTGTCAATGGGCCTTCACATTGTCCGCAAACCGCCTACTGCAACTTCAGTGGTAGGCAGGGTGGGAGAATCCCGGCCATAGAGTGGAAATTTCCCATCCCACCTGCCACAGGAATTGTAGCAGGTGGGACAGGAGCATGCAAAGGTCCGTTGACCTCGGGTGGGATTTTCCGGTCTTGGGGCGAGTGCGGCTGGAAAATCCCGCCCTCAGTGTTTCCAGTATCTGTGTATTCTTGTATTGGAATGTTGTTTGCAATGTACCGTTGACCTGTCGCTTGATCTCTTCTTGGATCACATAATTGGGTTTAGTTGACTTCAGGCATTGCCTTACAAGCCACACATGTTAAGACTGTTACACTTGTTCCTATATCCAACTTGAAATTAGTGACAAATCCATTGACACAACTATTTGCATTCCAGATTGTGTATCTTGGGTCTTTGTCTTCACCCAGGTGTTTCTGTTTCTGTTGAGATTCCTGAATTTTATTGATGGCCTTGTGTGTGAAGATTTTCTTGTTCTCCTCTCTATATCAAGTGGTTTTAGTTACGCACATCCTCTCAGTGTTGAAGCCCTTTACAGTGAAAGCATTCTGCAGTGCTTGCAGGACACAATGCAAAATCTTAAAACTCTTTTCCTCCGTAGTTTCCAATTCTGTGTTTGATTTGGTCTTTCCATATGTTCAAATTCCTCAGGCAATGTGAATTTGGAACTATTACTGCTTTAAGCTTCTAGGAGGCATGTCTCAATCTTTTAAAACTTGTAGTAATTCAGTTTCCCACGCTGACCAGGCTTTCACTATTAGCCACTTTGATCACGGATCCTTTTTCATTCCTTAAACTTTTCAGAGTTTCCAAACTAATTGCTGGAAGTTACTATTAAGCTCTGTTCACTGCTTTCCTTCAACTGATTTGATTTGATTTATTATTCTCACATGTATTAGTATACAATGAAAAGTATTGTTTCTTGCACGCTATACAGACAAAGCATACCATTCATAGAGAAGGAAAGAAGAGAGTGCAGAATGTAGTGTTACAGTCATAGCTAGGGTATAAGAAAAAGATCAACTTAATGCGAAGTAGGTCCATTCAAAAATCTGATGGCAGGAGGGAAGGAGCTGTTTTTGAGTCGGTTGGTACGTGTCCTCAGACTTTTGTATCTTTTTCCCGATGGAAGAAGGTGGAATAGAGAATGTCCAGAGTGCGTGGGGTCCTTGATTATGCTGGTTGCTTTTCTGGGGCAGGGGGATGTGTACACTTCAATTGTAGTCAATAGATGGGAGGCTGGTTTGAGTGATGGACTGGGCATCATTCACTACCCTTTGTAGTTTATTGCCATTTTGGAAGAACAGGAGCCTTACCAAGCTGTGATATAACCAGAAAGAATGCATCTATAGAAGTCCAAAGATGTGCGGCTTAGGTTGATTGGCTATGCTAAATTGACCCTTGTGTCAGAGGGACTGGTGGGTTAAATGTGTGGGGTTGTTGGAATAGGGCCTGTGTGGGATTGTGGTCGGTGCAGACTCGATGGACCAAATGGCCTCCTTCTGTATTGTAGGGATTCTGTAATTCTGTGGTAAAGTTGGTGAGAGTTGGAACGGGCATGCCAAATTTCCTCAGTTTTCTGAGAAAGTAAAGGCGTTGGTGACTGGGGAATTGTAACGTAAGCAGCCGATTTATTTTTTCAATTGCTGCCTCATGATCACCAAGCTGACGTCGGACCTGTACTGCAGGTATATATAAACCTGTCCTTGCTAGAAATGGAATTTGACCAGTGCTGCCTCCTTATTTTACCATTAAATTAAAGATTTTGATCCTTTCCCAAGGGTTGCTCACCATTCCTCGGTCACCATTAGATTCTCTGACTCTGCTGCTGGATTGGGTTTTTCATGGACCACCACGTACTGAGCTGCAAACTATACTAAGCTGAACAATAGATTTTTTTTTTTGCCTCTCTCTGCCTCCATACCTTCTATGTAGCTCTTTTGGACATTTTCAACTGTCACACCAAAATCTTCAGTTTTTCAGCTTCGACTCACAAATTTATTTAAAGTTGATGTTGAGAGATTTTGGGTTCCTTCATCGGTGCCGCCATTTTGTATTTTGGTTGTGAATGGCTAAGGAATGATTTCTTAGACATAAGTGTTTCTGAACTGTAACTGTAAATATAATGATATATAGATATGCAAGCCTAGGTGTTACTCAGTCTGAGCCATGAGCAGTCACCCTCTAAACTCTTGGTCATGTGTCTCTGTTTTTCCTGTCTCACATCAGTTCCTTTAACTTGACACCCGAATATCTCTTCTTAGGCAGTCCTTCGGGGTTGAGGATGATTTGCTTCCACACTGAAAATGAGTTTGCAGGTGATGGAGGAGTCTAATGCGTGGTCTACAGCCTCTGACACAGGTGGGGCAGACAGTGGTTGAAGGAGCAGGTGCGTGGATGCCCAGGTTGTCACGCGCTCCTTTCGCTGCTGATGCTTGACTTCAGCTTGCTCTCAGCAATGAAATTTGAGGTGTTCAGCACCTTCCCGGATGCTTTCCCTCCACTATGGGTGGTCTTCGGACAGGGATTCCCAGGTGTTGGTAGGGATGGTGCATTTTTCCAAGGAACCTTTGAGAGTGTCCTTAAAGTGTTTCCTCTGCCTTCCTGGGGCTCACTTGCCATGTTGAAGCTTCTAGTAGAACACTTTTTTCAGGAGTCTCATGTCCGACATGCGGACGATGTGGTCTGCCCAGTAGAGCTGATTGAGCATGGTCAGTGCTTTGAACTGTGGATGTTGACCTGAGTGAGAATGCTGATGTTGGTGCACCTATCCTGCCAATCGATTAGCAGAATCATGCTTAGGCATAGCTGATGGTACTTCTCCAGGGTTTTGTGGTGTCTGCTGTACATCGCCCATGCTACAAACAGGATGCAGATTTATGGCTAGCAGGGTGGGTGAATCCTAGAATTTGACATTGGGGACCTTGTCATGATCTCACCATCTTCCACTTGCCTTGAGTGGCAATGAATGAGGGTGGGGAAATCACTTGTATCTGCCAGGCAAGTTATTGAGACATTTTTGAAATTAAGAAGCCAATTATGAGCTGCTTTAGCCTTGAGTCATAGATTTGTCAACCATGGAACAGTGTTTCACAACCTGTCAACAACTCAGCCACATACAGCAGAGAGTGCTTCTTCCCTGAAGCTTCCAGGCTGGGAAGTCTCTCCTTGAGTAGTGAAACTCAGAGTTCCAGCAATGGCCTTTCAGAGAATGCTACTCAAGCATGTCTTCTCTAAGAAATTTCTTTCAATGCTTGACAGATAATAACTTCTTGGACAACACTTCACCTGTCCAGCACTTCACTCACCTTAAGTTGCATTTCCCTGCTGCCAATAGTCAACAACATATAGAGGCAATTTACCCAGATTCACCTTTCTGAGAGGAAAGAGCAGAAGCCACACCACTGTCAACATCTCAAACAGAAACATCAACTGCCTTCTTTTCAGCCACATGCCCCTCCACTTGGAAGAAGAGATGGACACTGAGATCCACCCGAAAGGAGGCATAAACCCGGCTGTGGGACATTTAAATAGTTTTTTACTGTGTCAGTGAATGGGAGTGAGTAAGGTAAGTACATCGGGTGAGTTTATGGCAGGGTGAGTAGGTTGCAGGATGCATAAGGGGGTAGGTGACAGCATGTTAGGGTGCTGAATGGACTGGGTGGGGGGGGGTAGATTTTAAGTTCAGATGAGATGTGAACTGAATGTTTATTAGTGATGATGGTCCTTAGTTCTTATCCTCCCACCATTTTCTTGAAGAACCTCCACCCCTGCCCTTCTCCGGCCATCCTCCAAGTCTCCTATATAGTTTAGGGTTTTGAGGTAATTCTAATAAAGATAAACCTCTTAAGATCCACATTTTTAAAGTCTAACACGAGTATGCTCCATTGTACTTAACCTACAACTTGCAAATAACTAGTATTTATGAATGCAGTAGAATTTATAAGCAAGATTTGACATATACTTCAGATGCAATGAAGACATCATTGAATTTTTTCACCTCTCGATGTCTCTCTTTGAAGGGATGTCGAATGGTGTCCATACGCCATACGGCATACGCCAGGAGCCACGGTAATGCTGTGCCCATGAGAATTACAATTTCTCAACTTTTATCCCTCAGTCCCCTATTCCTCCCTCCTTTTCTTGGGATTGGTCGAAATTCACTCCTCCTGTTGGCTCTAAGATGCAAACCATCTCATGTCACTCCCCCTTTGCAACAACCCCTGCTTTGTGGGTCATAAACTCCACAAGTTTCCATTCCATCACAAACAAATGCACATTTCCTTCCAGACACAGAGAAACCATATATAGTCACATTCTCTTGCAAACATATCTTAACCCAAGCCCCACACTATTTAAATCAATAGTAATGACTACTTTCGATCATAAAGTTAGAGTATAAATGTTTCCTCTCTCATACTGATCAATTAAATGGTTTATTTAAACATAGTGCCATCTTAAATTCACACTGTTTTAGATATCCATTCAAACTGATTAAGAACAAATACCTAATTGTATTTTGGTCGTTAAGACAGATTCAGCTTAAGACTCAAAAGAGCTCCATCATAAAACAATAAAACAATCTTGTTTCTTCATAAACAACTGCATTTCAGTTCCCCAACTGCCTTGACTGTGAATTGTCTGACAGAAATTCCATCAGACCATTTTAAAAGTGGCTAACTTAAAAGTTCAGAAACATTAGTCCACCCTATGCAATACCCCTCACACCCGCCTACCATCACATCACTCACTTTTATTTTAGATGTATATATATATTTCATTTTTAACCATCTGCTTACTTTTAATAGTATTTGCTGGAACAAACTGATGACAAGGGAATATTGACAATAGAAACAGAATAAGTTATGAGGAAAGATGAAAGAGGCCTATGCTTTACAGTCTTGAAAGAAAAGAGCAAAACCCAACTATCCCCTCCCCTTGTTACAGCTGTTGTACTCCAGCAAATGCCCAGTCACTTTCACAAGCTAGGAGAAAAGGTAAGTGCCTGAGGGAGTAGGATAGGTCAGCGGAGGGGGGGGGGGGGTTAGGTGGTCGAGGGGATGCCTGAGGGAGTAGGATAGGTCAGCGGAGGGGGGGGGCGGGTTAGGTGGTCGAGGGGATGTCAGGCAATTGGCAGGGCAAATGTCTTAGTGGGTTGGGGGGGGGCGGGGTTTGGATGATCAGAGACTAGGGGGCGGGGTCATCTAGTCAGCGTTTCAGGGAGGGCCGGGTGTCGGGGTTAGGGCAGAAGTGGGGGGTTGTATTGTCCGGAGTGCCGGCGGTCATCAGGTGAGGTTGGGGAGTGGGGTAAATGGTACTTTAGCAATCAGAAGATCTGCGGGGTAATCTGTGGGTTGACGCATAATAAAGTGGTAAACAGGGGTCGGGGTTGATCAGGCTGTCAGGAGGGTCCAGAGGAGGTAGTTGGGAATTGGCGAGTAGTCAGAATGAGAAAGGGCTGTTATTTGGAGGGATGGGGATAGTCAAGGGAAGGGGTTAGTCAGGAAGTCAGGAGTGTGTAGTCGTGGGTCCAGTGGGGGATCTGGAAGGTGGTCATTAATATTGTTATCCAGGAGTTAGACCTAGTTTCAACTCTTTTAACTTTTCCTGGTTTACTGGGTAGCTACGAGAGTTGGAACCATCCAAAATCTCCACCTTTAAATCAGAGTTTCAGAGGGTTTAAAATGCAGAGTAATTGCTCAATGGAATTTGAAACATTCTGGGCAATTCACGTACAGTCCTTATGTGAAGGCTTCTGATGGGTTTCCCAGCTCATCTTCAAGATACGACACTTTAGAGAACAGAAGAATTATGCCATCAATAACCGTAAATAAGGTTTACCCAGATTGGTACTGCGATGCACACAACAAAAGAAGAATTAGTTTACATAAAATAGAAGTCAACAAAAAGCAAATCTGAAAGAAAAGATAGGTTGGATCATATTTCTTTAAGAGTGATAAATGGCACAACCTACCAACCAGATTAATATGGGCCATAAAAAGTAAAGTTTTTCAATTAGATGTTCTATTGGGAGAATACAAGGGGAATGATAGCAAAAGTCAACTATATTGTCTAGCTTTACCTTAGTAGTTGCCATTTAATTCAATTATAAAAATAGAGCTTTAAAAACCAGTGAATGAAAAACCTGGGCTGGGATTTTTCAGTCTGCACCCCCCCTTCCCCCTCCCCCACTTCCCCCACTGCCCCGAAAGTCAATGGACTATTGACTAGCCTGCCACATCCCTTATGGTGGGACCTGCAATAGTGGGGGCTGGAAAACCTCAGCCTATGTCTTTGGCCTAATGTAGGACAAATGTTGCGGCCTGGTTTTGGTTGCCTTTGAGGTTACAAGCTTGAGGGAAAAGCCAAGTCACAATCAAATAAAACCATGAAGGCTGATTCAGGCCAAAGAATGTGTACTCAATGGATTTCAGCACAGTAATTGTTTGATATTGCTTTCAATTGTGACATTACCTTGAAGAAAGCTTTTTTAAAATCATGATTTCTTAGCTCACAGCCTCAGCTGTTGCCATTATTGTTGCTGGGCGGGCTACAGGATATCTTTTTATTGCTCCTTAAGTGGCTTGGATGGGAGCTGTTTGTTTTTACTTTGGGATTTTTTATAACTCTGCATTAAGAGTATAAAAAAAGGTTAGAAGGTCAGGTGACAGGATCTTTCATTTTCAGTTATGAGTTACTGTTTAGTTTTAGAAGGGACAGCAAGCTAAAAAGAAGTGTTTTTTTCTCTCTCCCTGTTGGTTATCTGAAAGAAAGATCTCACCTTTCTGCACTAAACATTCTGCACTTGGTGACTTGACCAGAGAGTCTCTCCCTGGGGTTCTGAAAAGCTGTTTTGACTTTAACTTGTTCTGAGTGAATCCAGAGGGATGCAGACTTCAACCAAATGGCTCAATTTCCAGCATCATGTGAGCATTAAACTTTGCTGTGTTCAACTTGTTTAAAAGGGTTTTGTCGATGAAAGGTTTTGGTTTTGATTGGAACATCTTAGATATGTTCATTAAGGGTTATACATTATAGTGGTTATTTTGTTTCTTGTTTGTAACTGATAAAAGTTCTTGTTAATTTATTTTACTATGCAAGTTAACTATATTCTTAAACAAACTTTGTTTGACAAAAGCTTCCTAATGGGTTATTTGAATCATACCTGAAGTGAAACATATCATGCCTATCCTAACCAAATTCAAGAGGCAAAACTTGTGATCCAGGTGGGCTCCATAAAACATTTGAGTTTCTGACCTGAACCATAACTCAATTATTTTGATTTCCGAATATCATGAATTAAGCAAGTGAAAATTGTGCTGTGTTCAAATTAGAGTCCAGGTGTATCCATATCCTCAGCCTGGGATCTGGAGGACACTTGCTATGTTGAATTCAGAGATGTAAGTTGGCTTCACAGCTTTCAGAAGTATCTTAACAATGAATGCAATTGTTTTATTTGATGGGCCCTTACTGGACTGGGTTGATAGATCCCCACTGCCATCCATCAACCCAGTTCAGTCAGCGGCCTAACCAGGGTCCACCAGCAATGAATGTAAGTGCAAAGAATTGTTGGCTCTTTCTTCTGTTTCCCTTGATGTGGTGACTACCCATTATACACGCTAAGTGTCATGAATGTGTGACAGCAATCTGTATCCAAATCTGGATATTGTAGTAAAGATGTGGAGATGCCGGCGTTGGACTGGGGTAAACACAGTAAGAAGTTTAACAACACCAGGTTAAAGTCCAACAGGTTTATTTGGTAGCAAAAGCCACACAAGCTTTCGGAGCTGCAAGCCCCTTCTTCAGGTGAGTGGGAATTCTGTTCACAAACAGAGCATATAAAGACACAAACTCAATTTACATGAATAATGGTTGGAATGCGAATACTTACAACTAATCAAGTCTTTAAGAAACAAAACAACATGAGTGGAGAGAGCATCAAGACAGGCTAAAAAGATGTGTATTGTCTCCAGACAAGACAGCCAGTGAAACTCTGTGGGGGTTACAAATAGTGGGACATGAACCCAATAAGTCAAATTTAAATATAGCAAATGTATCATCCACATATTGGAAATGTGCATGGGGTTAGGAGGTGGGGAAAGGCAGAAAAAAACCGAGCAATTTAATCCACCGCTCAGTCCAAAGGGATTCCATCTGAGTTCCTTCTGTAGTTTAATTGCGTGGGTTTCCTCCAGATGCTCCGGTTTCCTCCCACAGTCCAAAGGTTTGCAGGTTAGGTGGATTGGCCATTCTAAATTGCTCCTTCGTGGCCCAAGATGTGTTGGTTAGAGGGGATTAGCGGGATTATGGGGATAAGGTGGGAGGTTGGTGGGCCTGAGTGAGATGCTCGGCCACGCGATTAAATTGCTCGGTTTTTTTCTGCCTTTCCCCACCTCCTAACCCCATGCACATTTCCAATATGTGGATGATACATTTGCTATATTTAAATCTGACTTATTGGGTTCATGTCCCACTATTTGTAACCCCCACAGAGTTTCACTGGCTGTCTTGTCTGGAGACAATACACATCTTTTTAGCCTGTCTTGATGCTCTCTCCACTCATGTTGTTTTGTTTCTTAAAGACTTGATTAGTTGTAAGTATTCGCATTCCAACCATTATTCATGTAAATTGAGTTTGTGTCTTTATATGCTCTGTTTGTGAACAGAATTCCCACTCACCTGAAGAAGGGGCTTGCAGCTCCGAAAGCTTGTGTGGCTTTTGCTACCAAATAAACCTGTTGGACTTTAACCTGGTGTTGTTAAACTTCTTACTGTATTGTAGTAAAGTCAGGAGAACAATTTACTGGGATATGTGTCAATCTCAATATTTTAGCATTAAATAATATACTTAACTACAGAAGGAACTCAGATGGAATCCCTTTGGACTGAGCGGTGGATTAAATTGCTCGGTTTTTTTCTGCCTTTCCCCACCTCCTAACCCCATGCACATTTCCAATATGTGGATGATACATTTGCTATATTTAAATTTGCAGCTGAATGTACTAATTTCCCTCCATGTCTTCATGGGCTCCACCCTACACTCAAATTCACCTTTGAAATGGAGCAGTCAAATTAATTCCCTTTCCTTGAAGTATTGGTTGAGAAATCTGTCAAGGGGGTTCTCGACCATCATCTACCTCAAGCCTACTTTCACTGGTCAACATATACATTAGGATTCCTACAGTTCCACACACTATAAGATTGGCATTCTCGGCAAGGTTGATGCTGAAATAGGGTGCATTAAAAGCATTCTGCAAGATATTCCTGCCCTAATCAGATCATAGAATCCCGACAGCGCAGAGGGAGGCCACTTGGCTCATCGAGTCTACACCGACTCTCTGACAGAGCATCTCACTCAGGCCCACCAACCTCCCACCTTTTCCCCATAATCCCGCTAATCCCCTCTAACCAACACATCTTGGGCCACGAAGGAGCAATTTAGAATGGCCAATCCACCTAACCTGCAAACCTTTGGACTGTGGGAGGAAACCGGAGCATCTGGAGGAAACCCACGCAAACACGGAGAGAACATTTTTTGTGGTATATCGCACAGACGCATGAGTGGGCCTCAGGTTGTCACCTTCAACTCTGAAAAGTGCCCTGTCTACCTTAGATTGCTCTGGAAGGGCAAGGTGTCTCAAAAGTTTGAATAACAGGTGAAGTTTGCTATTTCACATTGCTGCAATGCAGTAGCAACATAAGTGGAATTCATAACTAATAGAATGTTATTGTGGAGAGGCAGTGGTATAGTAGTAGTATCACTGGGTTAGCTATCCAAAGACCTAGGGTAATGCTGTGGGGACCTGGCTTTGAATCCCAACACAGCAGATGGTGAAATTTCAATTCAATAAAAACCTGAATTAAAAATCCAATGATGACCATAAAACCATTGTCAATTGTTACAAAAACCCATCTGGAAATCTGCCATCCTTACCTGCTCTGGCTGATATGTGACTCCAGATCCACAGCAATGTGGTTGACTCTTAAAATAGCCTAACAAACCATTCAGTTCAAGGGAAATTAGGGATGAGCAATAAATGCTGGCACAGCCAGCGATGCCCACATCCCATGAATGATAAAATGTAGGTTGCATGTCCAAAGACCAGTGAATCATATCAAACAGCATGTCCTTTCCACTATTTGCAATCGACAAGGTACACATCACTTAGCTTGTAAAGCTCAAAACATTTCATGTAATTCTGTGATTGGAAAATGTTTACTCAATAATCTTCAGTGTGCTAAGAATTATGCTGGCAACCGATTTATGATTGTCAGTCAGGGCCGTAGTGTGGTCCTGGCAGCTACATATACATCGGCCCCTGTTCTTTGCAGACAAAGAACAGGTACATGCATTGTACCTGTTTCAGCTAAATAAAATACGTTACAGTCATTCACTGGTTCACTCCTCAGGGCAATGCCTTGATCAATGTCAAGCTGCCTGGTTTGAATTTCAAACAATACTTGGCACTCACCATCAACTGGTGCATTCTCCATGATGTGGAGATACCGGCGTTGGACTGGGGTAAACACAGTAAGAAGTTTAACAACACCAGGTTAAAGTCCTACAGGTTTATTTGGTAGCAAAAGCCACACAAGCTTTCGAGGCTCTAAGCCCCTTCTTCAGGTGAGTGGGAATTCTGTTCACAAACAGAACTTATAAAGCCATTATTCATGTAAATTGAGTCTGTGTCTTTATAAGTTCTGTTTGTGAACAGAATTCCCACTCACCTGAAGAAGGGGCTTAGAGCCTCGAAAGCTTGTGTGGCTTTTGCTACCAAATAAACCTGTTGGACTTTAACCTGGTGTTGTTAAACTTCTTACTGCATTCTCCATAGCCATGTCTCTGCCAATTGGACTCCACTTGCCAACAAATTAGCAGTTACTTCTCATACAGTATTAATTTGTGGATTCCCTTTACATTTTATTTTTATTCTTGTGAATGTCCTGAGGAATACAAGACAAAAAGCCTAGATAAAAAATGTCTCTATTTTCAGTAATACTCAAGTTCCATACTATAAAAATGCCATTTACATTCCTTCAACTAAATAAATTCTTAGAACAACAAACATTAATGCATGTGCACAATCCCTTATAACAACAAGCATTTGAATTCATAATCCCACATCCAAGAATCCATAGCTATTTGTAGCTGTCAATCAAACTCTGAAATATTAGGCACCCTTCGGTGATAATTGCTGGTTGTAAAATCAGTTCTGCATCACAAATGCAGTAGTGGAAACCTCTTTGTCAACAGACAAAGTGAAATGGCAAGTAGTATTTTTGCTCCAGATATGTACTACAAAGATTTGAAGGGTTGAACTTTTAAAAACCTTGATAGTTTGACAGGTCCTTATGAACATACAAACTAGCAGCAGGAGTAGGTCACTTGACCTCTTGAGCCTTGTCCACCATTCAATACGATCATGGCTAACCTGCTTATAAGCCCAACCCCACTTTCCTGCCAACCCCTGCTAACCTTTCACCCCCCTGTTAATCAAGAATCTATCTAATTCTGCCCTACGAATATTCAAAGACTCTGCTTCCACTGCCTTTTGATGAAGAGAGTTCCAAAGACTCTCAAACTTCTGAAAAAAATTCTCCTCATCTCTGTCTTAAATGAGTGACCCCTTATTTCAAAAAGTGATCCCTACTTCTAGATTCACCGACAAGAGGAACCACTCGCTCCACATCCATCTTCTCGAGACTCCTCAGGATGTTAAAGCTTTCAACCAAGTCCTCTAAACTCCAGTTGACACAAATCTAACCTCTCCAACCTTTCCTCATAAGGTAACCAACTCACCCAGTCCTGGTATTAATCTAATAAACATTCTATGAACTGCCTGAAACATATTTATATTCTTCCTTAAATAAGGAGACCAATACTGTAAGCAATACTGCAGATGTGGTCTCACCAATGCCTGGTAGAATTGAAGCATAACCTTCGTACTTCTGTAATCAATTCCCCTCATAATAAATGCTAACATTTTATTAGTTTTCCCAATTACTTGTTGTACCATATACCAGCCTTTTGTAATGTACCTCCCCCAAAAGGATCCTGGGACCAGATCCAAAAGGGTAACATACATGTTCAAAGGGACCCCGTGGGCTATCCAAACAAATCTGCCAGGGTCAGGCCTACTCTTACCTGGTCTACTCTGCACAAGTTGAATTCTACATTCCTGGCCGACCAAGATCTGAATTCAGCGGGGACGTCTGAGGATTTAAATAACCAACGGATTCCGTAAAACATGAATGCATAAAACACACCAATCCCACCCCTAGAAAAATGGGAAGTGCCATGCCAGGGGCATTTTTGGGCTTTTCTGCTGCTGTCAGCATGATGGACAACCTCTTGTTGTGAAAATCTTGGCACAAATGTTTACATCTATACCTATTCGAGAACTTGAAAAGTGTACGTATGTGTTCTAATGGGACGTTCTTTTCAGTACAACAATAAAGGACTCAAATTCATGGGAGCACAATGAAATGCAGCAATTATTGTAACTTTTGTCTCTTAGATTTCACAGGACAATTTGTATTTGTATTTGTGAACAGTATGAAGTCTCACAATACCAACAAGTTTATTTGGAATCACAAGCTTTCAGGGCATTGCTCCTTCATCAGGTGGGTATGAGCACTCCGAAAGCTCATGATTCCAAATAAACCTGTTGGACTTTAACCTGGTGTTGAGAGACATCTTACCGTGCCCACTCCAGTCCAACGTTGGCATCTCTACATCATGTTTTTGTGAAGGAAAGGAAAACCTGAATCCTCGATTTTGTGTGTCTCAACTCAGACCATGTCCTGCCCCTTGGTAACTGGATGTAGAAACAGACTTGACTGGATGAGTTCAGAAAATTGTGGGTTAGTTAGATAAATAAATTTTTAAAATTCAGAAGAACTGTAAGGACTTGCTCATCAAGCATAGCACGAGTAGGCACCAGGTCTGATCCCTGGTCTGAGCTGAATGAACTGATCTGAGACAAGGTGGCAGTAAGAATACTCTAATTAGCCTCAGCCATCCTCTGTTAGACAGGAGAAAATCAATCGGGGCTTTTGAGTGCTATCCATCGATTCCTGCAGAGAGTGTCTGTGTATGGCTGACAAGTAAGAAAAGAAACAGCTCAACTGTGATGTTCTCTGGATTGAAAACGCATTGACACTCAGGGGTAAATATGCTGCTTTTGTACTTTCCAGCCTATGATATTCGTTTTAATGGAGTGCAAAACAGGCATTCTCTCACTTGTTATCGATGCCCACAAATGAGAGTTACTGCTTCAGTGAGATTTTAAGAGATGCCTAGTGTGTGTATGATGAACAGAGGAGATTATACAATTGGTCAAGAAATGGTGGAATGGAACAAATAATGTAAAAATAGAAGTTATTCAACAGGCCAAGAAAAATTGGAGGAAAATATTTAATCAGTCTGAGCGTGATTCTTTCTGAAGGTTTTTGAAGTGTGGTCTCTGGAGGGAAACATGCTGGGTGGCTCGGCCTGATTCAGATTGCAATCCGCCCACACATAGACATTATCCTGGAGCTTGGGATGATTTGTGCCGTGCAGGGTATCAGTGAGACCTAAATGTGACGGGAAGACGGTTCCTCAGAGAACGGGATTCCCTTTTTACATGGTGCCCCCAACTCAAAGACTAGAATTTTATTGGCACGCCTGCCACAGAAGTCGGAGAAAGCGAGGTGGACAATGGAAAGGTCTGTTGACCTCGGGCGGGATTTTACGGTTTCAGGATGAGTGAGGCTGTAAAATCCCGCCCAGTATGAAGTTAAAGTCCACCCTCCCGCAATCCCTCCCCCATGCATATTGCAACCCCCTGCAGGTACGAGGAACACCCCCAAATATGGGCCACGGAGGAGCTACACCCCCACCACTAAATGTTCAAGTCACCACCCCAATGCCATTTTGGCATCAGGGTGACCTAATCCCGCCACCCCTCCCATCCTTGCTGACATCAGCCCTTCCTGCCCCCCCCCCCCCTCCCCCCCATGCCTCCTGCCAGTGAGTGACATCCCTCTATGGGGTTGCCAAAGGATCTGTCCTTCAGGCCCTGCCCTTTGGCAGTGCCAACCTGGCCTGGCCCAGCCATGTCTCTGATCACCTGGTGGAGCTACAATGGCCTCCAAGCCCCCCGGCATGGTCAGTACGTCTATCCAGACAAATCAAAAGAGGCTGCGAGGGTTCTCATTGAGGAACTCTTGGACTTTAATGTCCTGGTTGTGCCAGCTGCTTGTGAGAGTTATAACCCTCCAGTAAAAACATCCTGTTCAGGCATAAGAGTTGGAAAAATTTGCCCTTATAAGTAAAGCACTCAGGCTGCACATGTGGACTTTCTAGTGAAGTGGGAAAAATATACAGAAGAGTACACTTTAAAAATGACTGCCTGGCACACAAAGAGTTAATACCACAAACAGGCACTGACTCTTAGCCCAGGCAATTACTCAGGATTAAAGACACTCAGACAACTACTTGTAAATTAAAATATGCAGGAATTAGATACTGCAGGAAGCCAGTGGAAATAGGGACAAAAGGGTCTGGTAAAGAGATTAACCTGGTGTTGTGGGACTTCTTACTGTGTTCACCCCAGTCCAATGCCGGCATCTCCACATCAAAGAGATTAGATACAGGTGGGATCGGGAATACAAAATGCAGGAAAACCAATTACTGTAAACTACTGTATGAATAGACTGAAACTAAAGTCATTGATAGTCACTGATGTAGGAAATGTATCCATTCATAGAACAATGCGATGTTAACATGCTTATGTCTGTATCTGTCTGTATTTGTCTATAATGATGTGTTTAATGATCGATCACCTACTTCATTACAATGATGTGATAATGGCTAGATGTCCGGTCCATCTATTGTGTAAAGGGTATAAAGATGGACCGCTCCTATTGTCTCATTGAGAGAAGGTAGCTGTCTAGAAGCACTGCGGAGTGCCAGTGCCTTTTCTCCATGAAGCTTCGTTAAAGTAAAACTGTATTGTTGAAACCTTCAAGCCTGACTCACAAAGTGGCATTTTTCCCACAACAATTGGCATAGTCGGCTAGGATCCTATTACTGGTGAGATCGATTGGCCAGGATCAGAGCCGGGGTAGAGATCACTGACTCTATGAGAGTCAGACAAGGTCAAGAATACAGTTTGCAAGGGGTTAAACTTAAGGGGTATTTGTAGTCATAAGTATTGTTGTATATGGTATAGTGATAAGTACTAACTGCTGATAGTGATAAGTAACTGTTGCCTGTGCTGACCGACAAGAGGACAAGGTAGTGCCTGTCTCAAACCCTGCCTTAGACCGGTTGTTAAGAGGAGGAACCTCCCACGCGAAGGTCAGGAGATTGAAGTGTGGAAAAAGACACCAAGGGCACTTAGGATTGTGAAGCACAAGTGGCAGAGGTCGGTTAACATCAAACTCTGTAGTGGCGAACAAACGCAGAGTTGCCATCTGATTGCATAAAAGTTTGAAAAGTTGGGAACTGTACTGTCAATGTTGTGAAAAGCGGGGCGGAAAAGGAGCTTGATCAACTCTGACCTAAACCGGACTCCGGTGGAGAAGCACATTGCCGAGGTGGTAGTAGTGGAAGCCGTGAGTACAACTTGAAACCCTGTAACGGCAGTGAAACACAGTGCTGGAGTAGTAATAGTGGCCGGGGGTAGTGAAGTCCCTACGGTAGAGAGCACACTTTACTAGCAAGTAATCGTGGCCGGGGTTAGTGAAGTCTGCAAAATGGCAGATAATGAAGTTAAAAGGGGACCTGCAGGATCCCTCATTGAAATTTACATGACAGACAGGAAAGAGTTAATAAAGAGAATGCAAAAGGATGTCTGGGATACTTCTCACACCTTAGAGCAGCAGAGAGAGTGGATAGATAAAGAAAAGAGAAACAAGACAAAGATGATAGGAGTAATGTTAACACATCAGTTAGCTGGTCTAATTGAGCAAGGAGTCGCCTCTACTAAGAAGTGGAGAGAAGATAAAGAAAGGATTAGAGAATTAGAATCCTGAGTGACGGAAATGGAGAAGCAAAACCAGGTATTAGAAGAAAAGCAATGAAGAGGGGAAACTGTTCCTCCACCTCCTTATGAGTCCACACAGCAGGGACCAACCACTCCCCCAGAGGAGTGGGAAGTGCTAGAACACTACTTAGCACCAGTAACCCGAGGGGGAACAGATGCGCGACCAAAAGCAACTTATAAACCATTCACTCCAAGTGAGAGACAGTAGATAATGGCTTCCCTGGGTAAATTACAACCTAGAAGCACAAACACTAAATTCTGGGAAGAATTAGACACAATCTAATGAACTTGGGGCGTGGATTGGTACTTGGGACTACCAATGTTGTGGCCATTATGGAGACGTGGGTAGAACAAGGTCAGGAATGGTTGTTGGACGTTCCGGGGTATAGATGTTTCAGTAAGTGTAGGGAAGTTGGTAAAAGAGGTGGAGGAGTAGCATTGTTAATCAAGGATAGTTTAACGGCTGCGGAAAGGCACTTCGAAGGGGATCTGCACACTGAGGTAATCTGGGCTGAAGTTAGAAATAGGAAAGGAGCGGTCACATTGTTAGGAGTTTACTATAGGCCCCCAAATAGTAATAGAGATGTGGAGGAAGAAATTGCTAAGCAGATTATGGATATGTGTGGGGGTCACAGGGTAGTTGTCATGGAGGACTTTAACTTTCCAAATATTGATTGGAACCTTTGTAGGTCAAATAGTTCGGATGGGGCAGTTTTTGTGCAGTGTGTGCAGGAGGGTTTCCTGACACAATATGTGGATAGGCTGACAAGAGGTGAGGCCACATTGGATTTGGTACTGGGAAATGAACCGGGCCAAGTGTTAGATTTGGTTGTGGGAGAGCACTTTGGAGATAGTGACCACAATTCGGTGTCTTTTGTTATTGCAATGGAGAGGGATAGGGCCGTACAGCAGGGCAAGGTTTACAATTGGGGGAGAGGTAATTATGATGCGATTAGGCAAGAATTAGGGGGCATAAGATGGGAACAGAAACTGTCAGGGAAAGGCACTAATGAAAAGTGAAACTTTTTCAAGGAACAAATACTGGGTGTCCTTGATAGGTATGTCCCTGTTAGGCAGGGAGGAAATGGCCGAGTGAGGGAACCATGGTTCACGAAAGAGGTGGAATGTCTTGTGAAAAGGAAGAGGGAAGCTTATGTAGGGATGAGGAAACAAGGTTCAGATGGCTCGATTGAGGGTTACAAGTTAGCAAGGAATGAGCTGAAAAAGGGGCTTAGGAGAGCTAGAAGGGGACATGAGAAGTCCTTGGCGGGTCGGATCAAGGAAAACCCCAAGGCTTTTTACTCTTATGTGAGGAATAAAAGAATGACCAGGGTGAGGTTAGGGCCGGTCAAGGACAGTAGTGGGAACATGTGTATGGAGTCAGTAGAGATAGGCGAGGTGATGAATGAATACTTTTCTTCAGTGTTCACCAAGGAGAGGGGCCATGTTTTTCAGGAAGAGAAGGTGTTACAGGCTAATAGGCTGGAGGAAATAGATGTTCGGAGGGAGGATGTACTGGCAGTTTTGAATAAACTGAAGGTCGATAAGTCCCCTGGGCCTGATGAAATATATCCTAGGATTCTTTGGGAGGCAAGGGATGAGATTGCAGAGCCTTTGGCTTTGATCTTTGGGTCCTCACTGTCCACGGGGATGGTGCCAGAGGACTGGAGAGTGGCGAATGTTGTTCCTCTGTTTAAGAAAGGGAATAGAAATGACCCTGGTAATTATAGACCGGTTAGTCTTCGTTCGGTGGTTGGTAAATTGATGGAAAAGGTCCTTAGGGATGGGATTTACGACCATTTAGAAAGATGCGGATTAATCCGGGATAGTCAGCACGGATTCGTGAAGGGCAAGTCGTGCCTCACAAATTTGATTGAATTTTTTGAGGAAGTAACTAAGTGTGTTGATGAAGGTAGGGCAGTTGATGTCATATACATGGATTTTAGTAAGGCGTTTGATAAGGTCCCCCATGGTCGGCTTATGATGAAAGTAAGGAGGTGTGGGATAAAGGGAAAGTTGGCCGATTGGATAGGTAACTGGCTATCTGATCGAAGACAGAGGGTGGTGGTGGATGGAAAATTTTTGGACTGGAGGCAGGTTGCTGGCGGAGGGCCACAGGGATCAGTGCTTGGTCCTCTGCTCTTTGTGATTTTTATTAATGACTTAGAGGAGGGGGCTGAAGGGTGGATCAGTAAATTTGCTGATGACACCAAGATTGGTGGAGTAGTGGATGAGGTGGAGGGCTGTTGTAGGCTGCAAAGAGACATAGATAGGATGCAAAGCTGGGCTGAAAAATGGCAAATGGGGTTTCACCCTGATAAATGTGAGGTGATTCATTTTGGTAGGACTAATTTAAATGTGGATTACAGGGTCAAAGGTAGGGTTCTGAAGACTGTGGAGGAACAGAGAGATCTTGGGGTCCATATCCACAGATCTCTAAAGGTTGCCACTCAAGTGGATAGAGCTGTGAAGAAGGCCTATAGTGTGTTAGCTTTTATTAACAGGGGGTTGGAGTTTAAGAGCCGTGGGGTTATGCTGCAACTGTACAGGACCTTGGTGAGACCACATTTGGAATATTGTGTGCAGTTCTGGTCACCTCACTATAAGAAGGATGTGGAAGCGCTGGAAAGGGTGCAGAGGAGATTTACCAGGATGCTGCCTGGTTTGGAGGGTAGGTCTTATGAGGATAGGTTGAGGGAGCTAGGGCTGTTCTCTCTGGAGCGGAGGAGGCTGAGGGGAGACTTAATAGAGGTTTATAAAATGATGAAGGGGATAGATAGAGTGAACGTTCAAAGACTATTTCCTCGGGTGGATGGAGCTATTACAAGGAGGCATAACTATAGGGTTCATGGTGGGAGATGTAGGAAGGATATCAGAGGTCGGTTCTTTACGCAGAGAGTGGTTGGGGTGTGGAATGGACTGCCTGCAGTGATAGTGGAGTCAGACACTTTAGGAACATTTAAGCGGTTATTGGATAGGCACATGGAGCACACCAGGATGATAGGGAGTGGGATAGCTTGATCTTGGTTTCAGATAAAGCTCGGCACAACATCGTGGGCTGAAGGGCCTGTTCTGTGCTGTACTGTTCTATCTGGGTAGGACACCAATTACACCTGAGAGACATACACCAGCTGGTCAGGGCAGCCTGTTAAGCGGATAAGTGGAGGCAGGTAGCAGGTGGACCCGCCGCTCCTCCAGCACAGGATTATAATGGGGGACGGTGGACACATGCAGTCGCCCTTACATCAGAGATAGATGTCCAACAGGCACCCTTCACCCAGTTTACAGCAGAGATTCAGAGGGTATTAGGGAATGCTCCCACTAACTGGTGCAGAATTACCACAACAAAACAGTTAAAAGGGGAAGGAGCTTCTGAATACGGGGAACGATTGTTCCAGATATACCAAGAGTGCTCAGGACAAGGGAACTGAGGTCGAGGGGATCGAGCGTTCATCCAGGCGTTTAAGGATGGACTCTCTGGTGCTCACCAGGTCATCCTAAAAATGGGAGTGATTATGTCCCAAGATTACGATGAGTTGGTAGAGTGGGCTAGTGGCGTACCTGGAGGTGGATAGGAGAGATCTTAGCTTCTGTATTTCAGTGTGTTTGGGCACGATTTTACCAAAATTTCGTGCCCGTTTTTGGGCGCGATGATTTAAATGCATTTGCATGTATTTAAATCGACTTAATGAAGCTCGCGCCCAACTTTACTGACGAATCCGACTTTACCAGGTTGCGGCCCATTTCGCGTCTGCGCATTAAATGACCTGCTAAATAAAAGTCCAAATGGGACTCCAACTCAACAGGGGAACCGCCGAAGCCAATCCCCCCCGACCATCCTTCGCGGACCCCCCCTGCGAACCGCCCCGGCAGCCCACCAAACCCCCCCCCCCCGCATCGGACCCCCCTGGGAGGCAGGCCCCGCCGGCAGACCCCCCCCCACCCCCAGGATTGGACCCCCCTGGGAGGCACACCCCGACCTAGCTTGATCACTGGTCTCCCTCCACCATCCTTCCAATCTGCAGTCCGTCGACAGCCTCCTGCACGTTCCTGGCCTTGCTCTGCCTTTCCCTGGGGGGTGGGGGGGGGGGGGGGGTGGAGAAGGAGAGTGATGTGTCTGCCCCTGGGGGGGGGGAATGGAGAAGGGGAGTGACGTGTCTGCCCCTGGGAGGGCGGGGGGGGGGGGGGGAAATAGAGAAGGGGAGTGACGTGTCTGCCCCTGGGGGTGGGGGGGCGGGGGCGGGGGGGAATGGAGAAGGGGAGTGACATGTCTGCCCCTGGGGGTGGGGGGGGGGGCGCTGCCAGTCTGCAGCCAATCCCTCCTCCGCACCGGAGGAGGGATCGGAGGAGGGATCCCCCCCCCCCCCCCCCCGCAGGGGCAGACACGTCACTCCCCTTCTCCATTCCCCCCCCAGGGAAAGGCAAAGCAGCACAGACAGCAGAGAGGATGAAAGGAATTCCCTTTGAAGGATAATGTCCACGTTATAATCACAGGAACTAAAAACCTGACAGTCCAAAATCTGGGATAAATTTTCAAAATGTATATCCCCCCATCCCTGTCCTGTAATATTATCCCAGATTTTGGACTGTCAGGTTTTTAGTTCCTGTGATTTGGACATTATCCTCCAAAGGGAATTCCTTTCATCGTCTCTGCTGTCTGTGCTGCTTTGCCTTTCGCGCCCGGGCGCGCTGCCTGCAGTCTGTTCCGAACTGCGCATGTGCAGTTGGAGCTCCGGCCGCTCCAACAGCGCTAAGCCCCGCCCAATAGACCGGCGCCGAAAAAAGGCGTATGGGCGCGCTGGAGCGCGGCTGCCGGGTGTGGATCCGTTTGACGACCGGACCCGGCACTTAGTCGCGATTTGGTAAAATCAGCCCCTTTGTGTGACCTTGTAGCTTGTCGAATGTAGGTGGCTGTTGTTGTATTAGATTGAGAACAGGAGCTGAAGCCTGTTTGTTCCTGTGGAGTGTTTGTTGCAGGCAGTGGGTGCAGTGCTTTGCACTTCGATTTCACCTCAGGGGGGGCTGGGGGAAGTGTTAAGACTGTCAAAGATTAAAGTGATAAGATTTCTTGAATTTACTTCTGTTTACAATTTGGAAGAAAGAAAAATAAAAGGGACTCTCTTAATCAATGTTCTGTATTCTCTTTAAATGTTTTACTTACATCCCAGTTTGAATGAAAAAGGATGTACTGTGGAATGACTGTTGGAAGCTTCCATGTGTGTCTGTGTGTGTTTAAACAAAGTGGTTGCGTGGATGTTTTGTTTGCTTTAATGTTTTAATGTTCTTACCCTCGTTGTGATTTTACAACAGTGGATTTGATAAAGAGTTTAAATAAACTTGGAAAGTAAATTGAAATTTAAGAAAAGATTTAAACCTTGGAAGAAACCATGTGCTCTTTCCTTTGTCTTGAAGTAGAAATTGTAAGAGTTAGTTGAGAAGTTAAGAGAAGAAAATAAGTACTTTTGTGGAAAGTTAGAAAAGCAGGAACAAAAGAATAAGGTAAATATATTGTCTATGAGTCAGTTTAAAATATATCAAGTCAGTGAAATACAGTGTTAAGGTCCGAAGATAGCGCAATTTACGAACGTCTGATAGTTTAGTATTCTGTAACCGGTTAAAATTATATACTGCCATCGGAATTTCATGTGCCATCTATTGTTCAAGGTTTGCCAAATATAAAAACACTGCAAAGCTTAAAATCTAGCCAGTTAAGAAACAAACCAAAACGTTTCTAATCAAATAACTAGTATGTATTGTACCTACTTTGATTTCGATTCGGCGCCTGTTATTTTCCTAGAGTCAGGGGGTTTTGATCTGGAGCTCAGTTTAAAAATGGAAACGGCTTGAATTAAAGGGGTTTGGATATCACGGTTACGATGTGTAAAGTGGTATGATACAGCTGCCGCTTGATTATTTTTATCATACAGTATAGCATTGCCAAATAGACCCGAGGATAAAATCAAATCCTGAAAAGCCTTAACCAACTTTGTATGATATATTTATATACTATATATTGTGTATTGATAAAGACATAATTATTTTGTGAAGTACTGTGATGCGGTGCTTGCACGCAAACAAATGATCAAATTAGAGATAGTGTAAGAGTACTCATATAAAGATCGGAACTGTATGGCATGTGATTTTAATGGGGAAAGCAATGTCTTTTGATAAGATTACATACAAATGAATGGATGTCCAGCTGCAGCTAAAAATAGGCCAGTACAAAGTGTTATTTAATTCACACTAAGCTTTCTATGGAAGGGGGATATGTGGTTAAATGTAACTAACAGAACTGCTTTCCTCAACACAGGCAAAGACTGCAAGCAAGTACAATTGGCGTGCACGGGTGAATAGATAATATAATTTGTAAAGATTATATGAATTATATTGTTAGGTTTGATATTTGATCGTTGTGAATATGTATGTAATCGTGTATGTAACTGTACTACTTTGCATTGTCGCGACTGTAAATTTGACTGGATTGGAGGATAACTTGTTTTACAAAGCTCACATACATTTACACGGGAATCGAACTGTATGTTACCCGTTAGCACAATCGGTAGAAGCCCGATTTGTAGCCACCCCTGGGTGGACCCCTCATGAGTTATATACTGTAGATACATCAGATGCACCCTGTAAGGGACAAATTGGCAAATATAAAAGAGGTATACAGGGGAGATGTGTGAGACTTGAAAACCCCACAGATCCTGTGTGCAGAGGGTTCCAATAGGTGGGAGGAAAAGCTTGTTCAGATACTGCAAGCTTTGTTTTATGGGGCAGGGATGGGATGTGCCTATGCCTTGGTCCCTAAGAATGATTCCTGCGTACAGATGCAGTGTGTCCGTCAACATTGTCAGGTTAATAAGGGACGGTTTACTTGCACTTGTGATGAACAGAAATGTCTGAATATAACCGCGGGAAGACAGCTTATTTGTGGACAATTCAATGGAACTCACGTAAGCTCAGACAAATGGACATACCCATTTGATGCTTACCAGGTGGTGGGATCAAACGGGGAGTCAAGTAAACCGAACAATTGGCAATATGAACAAACTCATAATCAAAACACTAAATGTTACCGGGCTAAGAAGGGATATGTATTCCTCTTCAATGGTACTTACATGACAGAAACACCAAACCTCCCAAACCGTTTTGCAGTAGGAACAATCGGACCACTGACTGTTCCATGCCCTCAGAAGGGGCATATTCAGAGGAGAATAGTAACTCGGGCTATCAGCAAAGAATTCTGCGCTGACTGGGAAGCCCCGGGCACAATGGGATCCTCACTGGGATATGGGGTCCTTGGAGCCTTATCTCTGGGGGGGAGAAGCAGGAGTGATTAGTGCAAAGAACAGGAATCATATTATTTGTGGACTAACAGTCCTGGGAAACAGCACTTCAAAAGCACTGGAGGCTGTTAACCAAGAAATAGCTGAACTGAGATTATATGCACAACAGACACGATATGCAGTGGACTATTAATTAGCACAACAAGGGGGAGTGTGTACAATTATAGGCAATAAATGCATAACACATGTCACAGACGAGTCTTATAACATTACACAAGTCATCAACAACATCAGGGAACAACTTGATAGCTTCAGACAGGGACCCAAGGAAGGAAGTAACTGGCTGGAGTGGCTAGTAGGGGGGTCCTGGGAATCTTACTTATTACATGGATTGGTCATATTCATTTCAAGTGTAATTGCCTGTTACCTAATTGTTGGATGCCTGAAGGTCTGCTGCAAGATTATGGTGACAAGAATTGTGCCAGGAGCCAGTGTATCCATTGAAGAAGAACCCCTAATGAAGATCCTCGAAGACATCAGAAGAAACGAAGGAGGAAAGAAGAAAACTGAAGTCTATATGTGAATGCATAATTGTTGGTCTAGGGATTATTAATGCCATAATCCGACCAAAATTGGGGACTGAAGTGGGAAAAATATACAGAAGAGTACACTTTAAAAATGACTGCCTGGCACATAAAGAGTTAAGACCACAAACAGGCACTGACTCTTAGCCCAGACAATTATTTAGGATTAAAGACACTCAGACAACTACTGAAATATGCAGGAATTAGATACTGCAGGAAGCCAGTGGAAATAAGGACAAAAGGGTCTGGTAAAGAGATTAGCTACAGGTGGGATCGGGAATACAAAATGCAGGAAAACCAATTACTGTAAACTACTGTATGAATAGACCGAAACTAAAGTCATTGATAGTCACTGATGTAGGAAATGTATCCATTCATAGAACAATGCGATGTTAACATGCTTATGTCTGTATCTGTCTGTATTTGTCTATAATGATGTGTTTAACGATCGATCACCTACTTGATTACAACAATGTGATAATGGCTAGGTGTCTGGTCCATCTATTGTGTAAAGGGTATAAAGATGGACCGCTCCTGTTGTCTCATTGAGAGAAGGTAGCTGTCTAGAAGCAGTGCAGAGTGCCAGTGCCTTTTCTCCACAAAGCTTCATTAAATAAAACTGTATTGTTGAAACCTTCAAGCCTGACTCACAAAGTGGCATTTTTCCCACAACACTAGGAAGCACTTCACTTTACAAAAATGCAATTAGAGAACCTCTTTCTAAGAAGCACTTTGGTGTATAAAAAATAGAGTCAGGTAGAACATATGCTTAAATGAGGAAGCACTTCAGAGATAATGGACCATGGGCTGCTATAAAGACAAAGACAATCCCTCCTTTGAAAAACCATTTAGCTGTCAATCCAGTGGCTTGTATAAGTCAATGGACCATGAAACTGAATGTAAACAATGAAGTTCAAAGATTTTAGGCATCTCAACAAACACAAAGGCTTGTAAAAAATAATGGGACATGAAATAGAATGTGAAGAAACCACCTCAAAGCTTTTCAAGGCAACAAAGACTTTCTACTTCAACTTGACAGCTATTTGAAACTGACATGCTGGCAGAGAGAGCAAAGCTTGGGGATTGCAGACAATGGCTTTGTTTTTCTGAATATTCAGGAAGAGGAAATTTTATTAATTGAATATTGTATGTCAGATAAGCAGTGTGAGACAGTGAATAGAGTTGGGCGTCATCAGAGTGCATGTGGCACCTGAGGCTTTGACTAAGGGCGAATGTTGCAGAATGGCAGCATGAACCTGAAAATGTAGGATCGACCCTTGGATGCAGTGGTGTGGCAGTAGAAAGAGAAGCCATTGCAGGTAGTTTGATAATGATCTACTTCAACATGTTTGTTTTCCAACTTTAGAATAATGGAATTGGAGAATATTTTAACACAAAAGGAGACCACTTGGCCCATTGGTTGACAAACAGCTATCCAGTCTCATCCCATTTTTCTGCACTTTGTTTCTCATCCTGCAGATTGCGATTCTCCAAATTGATATCCAACAACTTTTAAAACTTGGTGTGAGTTTCTGGCTCTACCAGACTTTCAGACAGTCTGATCTAGGTCCCCATCTCTGTCTGGATTAAAAACATTTTTCCTCATCTTCCCTCTAATCCTTCTTCCAATTGTGTTACATCCATTTCATGGGGAGGTGGTGGCATAGTGGTATTGTCACTGGACTAGTAATCAAGAGACCCAAGGTAATGTCCTGGGCTCCGGGTTCAAATTCCACCATGACAGATTGCAAAATTTGAATTCAATAAAAATCCGGGCTTAAAAGTCAAATGATGACCATGAAACAATTGTTGCTTGTTGTTAAAAATCCATTGGATTTATTAATGTACTTGGGAAGGAAATCTGCCATGCTCACCTGCCATTCTTACCTGGTCTGGCCTACATGTGACTCCAGACTCACAGCAATGTGGTTGATTCTTAAATGGCCTAACAAGCCACTCAGTTCAAGGGCAACGAGAGATGGGCAACAAATGCTGACCTTGTTAGTGAAGCCCACATCCCATGAAATGTTTTTTTGAAATCCCCCTATGTTTTTTATCTCTCTGAGGTGTAGATCCCTCACTCTACCATCATAATTGTATGCACCACCCTTAAGTCACTCCTCAGCCTCCTCTATTCCAAGGAAAACAATCCTAGCCTGCCAATTTTTCCTCATAGCTACAATTGAACATTCCCAACAACATCCTGGTGAATCTACACCATCTCCATTGCGTTGCAAACTTTCCTGTGATGTGGTGACCAGGGCTGCACATAGTACTCAAGCTGTGATGTAACTAGTGTTATACACAATTCCAGGATAACCTCCTTGCTCCTATATGTGATGCCTCAGCTAATAAAGGAAACATGCCATCTAAATTTTGAACCATCTTATTGACTTGTCTTACTACCTTTCAGGATCTGTGAACATATATTCCAATGTTCTCCTGCTCATCCACACTATTCACCACCTTCTTATTTATGGTGCATTCACTTACCCATTTTTTTGATCTGATTTGATTTATTATTGTCACATGTATGAACATACAGTGAAAAGTAATGTTTCTTGCGTGCTATACAGACAAAACATATCATTCCTGTACTCTGCCTCGTCATTGTTTGAGATCTGACCCACTACGGTGGTGTCGTCAGCAAACTTGAAAAACGAATTGGAGGGGAATTTGGCCACACAGTAATGGGTGTATAAGGAGTATAGTAGGGGACTGAGAACACAGCCTTGTGGGGCACCGGTGTTGAGGATGTTTGTGGAGGAGGTGTTGTTGCCTATCCTTACTGATTGTGGTCTGTGAGTTAGGAAGTTCAGGATCCAGTCGCAGAGGAAGGTGCCAAGGCCCAGGCCACAGAGTTTGGAGATGGGTTTCGTGGGAATAATAGTGTTGAAGGCTGAGTTGTAGTCAATAAATAGGAGTCTGATATAGGTGTCCTTGTTATCTAGGTGTTCCAGGGTTGAGTGCAGGGCCAGGGAAATGACGTATGCTGTGGACTTGTTGCGGCGATAGGCAAATTGTAGTGGATCCAGGTAGTCCAGGAGGCTGGAATTGATTTGTGCCATAATTAACCTTTCAAAGCACTTCATAATGATGGATGTCAGAGCCACCGGCCGATAGTCATTAAGGCATATCCAGATGCAATCTCTCACACTTTGGTTCTGTACAAGGGTTTTACTGGCAGGTGTGTAAGGAGTCCATAGCTGCAGGGCTTAAGCAGAGAGTCAGTTAGAATTTTGGTTGAGTCTGATTTCGTGGGATTGGGAATTTGATGGTTATAGTTAAAGTAGATCACATTCTGGAACCTCTCAGCTTTAGTTTTTATCTTTGTGAAATCTGTCAGGTGGAATCATAGGGTGAAAGAGGCCATTTGGTACTTTGTGCCTGTGTCAGCTCATTGAACAAGCTATCCAATTAGTTGCACCCCCCTAGTCTTTCCCCACAGACCTGAAAATGTTTCCCTTTCAAGTATTTGGCCAATTCCCTTCTGAAAATTATTATTGACTCTGCTTCCACCATCAAGGTAAGCAATACATTGCAGATCAAAACATCGTGCTGTGTAAAATTTTTATCCTCATGTCACCTTTGGTTTTTTTTTTAACAATTTACTTTAAATCTGTTAACTTTGGTTACTGACCCACTTATGTGCGGAAAAATGTCTCCTTACTTACTCTATCAAAACTGTTCATGTCCACTTTCAGTATATGAGTTGTACTGCTTTGCAATCTATATTTAAAATGTCAGAACTCGGGGATTAAGGTGTGTAGAATGTTTCACAGAAGTTCCTGAACTAAAAGCAGAAAGTAAGATAATACAACTCTTCTTTCTGCTGTAGTTTAGAAAAAGATATTTTAACACATCACACAAATCTGCATCATTATTGCTGGTCTACAAAATAGTTTATCATCACACTGTCCCAGCCTGATCCATGTTCACATGTGCAATGACTAAACCTTACTTCTATTCACATTTTTGTGTTCAAGTGAAAACAATGAGAGTTAAGTATCTCACTTTAGTGTGCCTTGTACAAGTGATGATGTGGAGATGTCGGCGTTGGACTGGGGTGGGCAGAGTAAGAAGTCTCACAACACCAGGTTAAAGTCCAACAGGTTTATTTGGAATCACAAGCTTTCAGAGTGCTGCTCCTTCATCAGGTGAGTCACCTGATGAAGGAGCAGCACTCCAAAAGCTTGTGATTCCAAATAAACCTGTTAGACTTTAATCTGGTGTTGTGAGACTTCTTATTGTACAAGTGACTACAGTAGGAGTGACACCACACCATATGACTCGGTTTATATTTCTTTCTTTATTTTGAGCATGGTTACACATGATCACATCTATCAGACTGTTAATGCAGTTGATAAATCAGTAAACCAATGCATTGTTCACCCTAAAAGGATTACAGATTAATATGCAATTCCATCACATTATAATTCAAAAGGGCACAGCAAGGTCCAGAATTCTAGTCACCCGTCTTTTCAATCAATCAATTCCACTGTGCCACACTGCAGCCGCACTCACCAAATCTGGAGCAGTAGAACACTGGAAGGTGAAGTGCATGAAGCCAAATGCCTACCTGTATCCTTGGTTTTATTTAGGTTTGTCCCTATAAACAAGTTTCTAAAAAGAGAAACAATTTTTCAGTCCAACTGGTCAAGCATTCTTTTCTAGGGTTCCCTTCCACAGTGAATAGTCACTGTTGGAGTAAACTTAAAATCAAAACTTTTTAAGCCATCATTGTGAATGTAAAACTTTTTAAGCCATTATTGTGAATTTAGAGCTGTGCCTACAAGAAAAGTTGTGTGTGTAACTTTTGCACTCTGTGGTTAACCACAAACACTCGAGCCCTGACTTGTGACAAGCTGCGGTGAGCTCTGTCTCATTTTAGTGTAAAAGTGCAAAGCAAGCAGGAATAGTCAGACAGCAAAGGACAGAAATAGTCAGGTACCTCAGGGGCAGATGGCCTGAAAGGGGAACTAGAACAGTGAGGTATTTTCAACGAAATGTGATTGAGAGTTATTGATAACTAACTATTGTCAAGGGGCCCAATTGGCCAAAGTATGTAACTGCCTACGGCTTGATGCGAAACTGCCGATGTTTGCGATGTTTTAACGTATATAAATGCGGTTGCCGCCAAGCCAGATTGAGGAACTCTGCCCAGAGATCCTCCCGAAGCTTCGATTTAATAAACTACGCGTTGAATCTCAAGTCTGATCTCCGAGTGGTGACTTTTCCCACAACAGTCACTCATCTTTACAGACATCTCATCACTGTAATGGCATTTTCAGTCACATATATGGCATAACAAATTAGCCCAGTGTGACTTAGCATAGGGAGCAGTAACAGATAGATTTTTTTCAGGGGTTGTGCTGCCAGAGGGTGAAGATGGGAATTCTTTCAGTTGTCCCAAATCCACTATGGCCCACCCTATTTACCTGGAGTCCATCCTCTAGAAGATGCATTCCTGCGTGACACTCCTCTATGAAGGGAGTCTTCTCTGCTAGCCAAAGAATTGGATGTGGCCATCCGCTGCAGTGCCCCAAAGAGGTATTACAGTGGCAGAAACACTCCAAATGCTTTTGCATCAATTAGAAAAAAAGTTCTCCAAGAGCAAGAGCACTCTGTGTAAGTAAGATTCTAAAGCGGCACGGTAGCACAGTGGTTAGCACTGCTGCTTCACAGCTCCAGGGAAATGGGTTCGATTCCTGGCTTGGGTCACTGTCTGTGTGGAATTTGCACATTCTCCTCGTGTCTGCGTGGGTTTCCTCTGGGTGCTCCGGTTTCCTCCCACAGTCCAAAGATGTGTGGGTTAGGTTGATTGGTCATGCTAAAAATTGCCCTTAGTGTCCTGAGATGTGTCGGTTAGAGGGATTAGTGGGTAAATATATGGGGTGGGATTGTGGTCAGTGCAGACTTGAAGGGCCAAATGGCCTCTTTCTGTACTGTAGGGTTTCTATGATTTCTATGATAAAGAGAGGGAAAGATGCCTTTTAAATAAGCTCTCTTCCTCCGAAAGGGCCCTCAGCCTTTTTGCTGCTGCCACCACTCTTTGTATGCCAATGGAAGAGTGTTTTTCAATGGATTGATTCATCAGTCTGATACTAACAACAGTGAAATACATTCTTCTGTATAAAACTTTCTAAATTGGAAAGAAAAAGGATGAAGTGAAAATGAAAATATTGCTGAAGTATTGCCAACATAATTGGGAACAATGATAGGAAATGAAAACATAGAACAGTAAAGCAATGGAAAACTGGATGTGTATACCTTTGTCTTTCACTCAGGAACAAGTCGGTGAAAGCACTTTTACATTGGAAATGTAAGGGACAATTTACTGGCTGCACAGATCTGTATGGCAGTAGTTCAAGATGGTAGCTCACCACCACTTTCTGAAGGACAACTATGGATGAGCAATAAATGTTGGCCTGGTCTGTGACGTCCACATCCCACAAATGACTTTTTAAAAAAAACTTTGTCCACCAGCATCATGTAGTAGCTGCCCATAGATAGTGGAATATCATGAAACATTAATTCCCCACTTTCCAATATGATGGGCAAGTGTCACGACCAGAGATTTGAAGCAGTTAAAATTTTCCCAAAGGGTTTAACTTTAATGAAGATACCAAGAACCGGAAGAAAATGAACACAGTTTGTAAAGTTAAGGAGGTAACAGAAAACAAAATATCAGGGTGTACGAAAATTATCGGCAATGTTTTGAAAAAAAGTGCTGATCCCAATGCTACTCATTATATTGCAACTTATTAAACTCCAGTGCCCTAAGTTGTTTTCATTGTGCTGAATTGAATTTTAATTGTATCATCGCCACCTCTTAAATACCTTTCACTTTGCCATTATAGATACATCAACCAGGATTATGTTCCAATTAATCTATTTAAATTTACGTTGATTTAAAAAAAAATCTCCTCCTTTAAAGGCCAGATTTAATCTAATATAATTCTACTCACCACTCATAGTGATAGCGTGTAGAAATGTCATTTGACTGCTGATAAATTAAGCTGATTGTTTTGTTCACTCTTTACAGCACATCAATACATTGTATTATCTTGGAAATCCCTTGTCCCACTAATTCAGAGTGTGTGGATCAAATGCATATTGAACATTTTACAATGAAACTTAGACTGATTCAATACGTTTAGAAGTTGCATCTTTACTATTGCTTGAGAATTTCCTTTAATTGCTTTCAAACTCGTACTCCATGGAGATAGAAGTCGATTTGCCCTGATGCAGCAATTCGATCTTCAACAAGCTAAATTTCTATTAATTTTGCCTAATTCATTTGGATGAGTTTACCAGGAATCTATTAGCATATAGTATTAATTATGCTGCAAATTATTATAGACATATTGTCTGGGTTGAAGTGCAAACTTTCATTGGCAAAGTCTTTACAATATAAATACAAATAGGAGAGCGGAATATACAGCCCAAATCATATTTATTTTAACTGGATTGTTAAAAAGTATTTCACAAGGTCACATTGAAGCGTGGATGTGAACACAATGGAGAGAGGAGACACAGAGTGATTTTGGAAATGACAGCGCGTGTTCAAAGTCTGGATATGTGATTCGCGCTAGCAAGTTTCTGAGTTCTGATCTGGCCAGCCCCTCACTGGTGGAGTGGCGTGAAACATACTGCGGGACTGCTGAAAGCTCATTTTAATACATTAACGAGCACTCTCACTGGAACTTCTCCCCTCATTGGATATTCAGCAGGAACTGACATGACGTCACGTCAGTGCCATTTACAACAGGTCTACATAAACAAGAACCTGACACCTTCAAATCCGAGGGGGATTGCGGATGTGAGTGTCAGACAACCAGAATCCTCCGCAGTGTGCACTACTCAGGGAGCACCAGAGAGGATTTGGTGGACACAGATAGGTTCAACACAGGGCCAGGTGTGGGGATCCCAGATTCGCCATTTCGCAGAGATGAGTCTGGAAGAGTCACTTCATGTCGGGGCGCCCTTGCATTAAAGGCGTTGAGGGGGCTGGTATGCAGGCAGCGCTTCTTGTGTCCTTGTTCCTGTCGATATCACAGTGGAAGCTGGCAAGAGATGGGAGGGGCAAAGTACTGCCATTTTCACGCTCCACAAGGGTGAAGCGCCAGGTGAACACTGTGGTTCCCCCAAATGTTTTGGCATGAACAGACACGGTGGAGGCTCTATGGGTGAACAAAGTGAAATTTAATGTCTAACGTTCAGAAACGAAATGGTGACCCGTCTATACTTGTGCCTACATTCACCAATGCCCATTAAGTGCCCATGGTTTCTTAATCTTCCTGACCCTCCCACTTTGTCTACGTGTCTCCACAGGATCCACAGCTGAGGTTGAGGTGGTCTGCTGACTTGCACGCTGCTTTGCCTGAGATGAACTTGATGGGTACCCCCTGGGGGACCGAGACCTTTAGAGTGCAGGCCTTCTTTGGGCAGAATGGATGTCTGATGGCTTCCCTCCTCAATGTCAGGGGCTGGAGATGTGTCATTCACAGGGAGGGGTGTGTTAGATGGACTGAGTTGCCCAGGGTTGCCCGGCTGAAGGGGCCCTGGCTGTACTCCTGCTGATCCTCTTCCCTTGGGGGTTCCTGGGGTTCCCTGAGCTCCTCCACAGGATGAGAGGCAGCTGCAGTTAGATTGAGAAGTCCTGTTGCCCTCTGCCGCTGATACTTGTGGATTCCCACCAGTGCCTACACCATGCAGTTGAAGCCCTGCACCATGGTGCAGGCATCTCCTGCCATGGAGTGCACGTCCTGCACCAAAGTTTCCATTTTGAATGCTACCCTTGCAGTGCTGGCCTCAGTGTGCTGCTGTGATGGCACCATCTCCTCAGATAGAAGGCGATGGAACTCCTCCAATTGGCCTTGTACTCTGAGGAGGGCTATAGTCATTCCTTCCTGATACTTGCAATTCTGTCTTTGTAGCTACATCAGTTGTGAGACTACCAGGCTCCGGGGCTTAGCAGAGTCCTGGGCTCCAGGATCCCTCAGTGTGCCAGTCCCTGGGATATCCATGCATCCGCCTGCTGTGGATCTTCAGCTGTGAGGTGCTTACGAGTGAGTGACCCAGAAGCCTACTTATTGACTCCACCGAGGAGTGAGTATCTGCACTGGTGCCAGGTGTGGCTGACAGCTGTGACGCTCTTCAACAGTTTGGTCGGAGAAGTCCCCCTCTGCACTGCTGGGGTCTGGTGGTTCCAGGGGGCATGAGGATGGTCCTGTCTGTTCCTTTGGGTGGCCTGTAAGAGATAGGCCATGGCAGCAGTGCATTACAGGGCATACAGAGGGAACATTGATTATTCACTTGAGACTTGAGGAATGACAGCAAATGCGTTGAGGATTCTCACATTTCTCTGCTGCACTCACTTCATCAGCAATGCAGGCACGCTCTTTCTCTTCCCCGGCCAGCCCGAGGGCTTGTTCTCAAAATGTGTGAGAGTTCTCAGTTCAGGCATGACTCGAGTTGGTTGTACCTACTCATGCCTGTTGTGGCTGAGTTTGTCCTGGGAGTGTTGACATTTAAGATGGTGATGAGGTGTGGCAGGCATAGGGCTTTGATGGGAGCTGGAGTGTGAGGAGCATAGCAGCTACTGCGGGGGATCATGGTGATTGTGGGAGGGAGGAGGAAACCTGGTGCGAGCAAAGGCCAAAGTGGCTGAGTGAGAGGGTTGGGGGAGCAAGGGGTGTGCAACGGGGTCCAGATGGAGACCGGGAGTGGTTCACTGTGAGTGGCTGAGCGAAGACCATTCACCTTCTTATGACGCTGCTGGCCCGTCCTCTTCTGGAGTGTGCTTGCACTGACCAGGGCTGTCAATGCATCCCAAGCGGGGCTGGTCACCCGTCTGGAAGGCTGTGTCCTGGGGCGCGGATAGCGTGTGCCCTGCCCTGCTCCACTCCATCCAGCATCCTGGTGAGGGCCCCCTCCGAGAAGTGTGGTGTGGCCTTCTTGCCTGCCGTCTCCTGCAGTCGTTGTGGAACAAGTACTGGGAAGCCGTTTATATGGACCTCCCCAGTGTTTGCAGCAGTTAAGTCATTACACAGTGGGGTGAATCAGAGGAAACCCGTAGGCCTAAGAATTATCGCTAATGAAGCACAAGATTTGGTCCAAAAACACACTGGTGCTATCAATGGGAAACACTTCGTATTTTGTGCTGGAACCAAAACTTCACCCTTTTTTGGTAAGATTTTGCCTATGCTCTCCTGGAGTGCGCATGAACATTCGTTTGGAATGTTATCCTCCCCTCTCTCCCCCCAACCTCATACGACTTTTTGTCTGCAGTTACATCTTTGAATTGAAGCAATTATTAGGTGAATGCATTCAGCATTATTGAACAGTTCTCCAGTGTCACGTATCAAAATCCGGAAGTGAATCACTGTATTTTCTTTCAGAATGTGTGAAAACCTTGGCATTGGCTACTTGGGTTGGGCTTTTCATTAGACGTGTTCACATTAACAACAATCTGCCAACATTGTAGCTGCTGATGTGATACAAGATTTTAATGTCACGATGCTTGCTACCAAGTTAACATTACACAAGCTAGTGCTTTGGAAATGAAATTCTAAGGGACCTCTCAAGAATGTTTGCCATAGCTTCAGTGCAATGCCATAGAAATTCTGCAAAAGTTATGTTTTAATTCCAGGGTATCTGTAGCTCTTCTGCCTAGCAATTTTGATACATAATATTGGAAAACTGTTCAAAGTTTTTGATGCATTTACCAAACAATTGCTTCCATTCAAAGATGCAACTACATACAAAAAGTCATATACGGGGGAGGAGGAATGACCTGTTAACAATCCAGTTAAAATATATGGTCTGGACTGAACATTCTGTTCTCCTCTTTGCAATAGACAGTTGGAAGAACCATGTGGAAATTCAGCCCCATTATGTTTAGCAGTGTGAATATATCTATAAAAAAACTATCTGGAATTGCAGGCTTTAGTATAGGGCAACATGAAGCGACTGCAATTTATTTTCCCTGGTTGAATCACCATATTGCTTCGGGAAATGTTTCTACACTACTTTGAAAATATAATTTATATGCAATAAGTTTATTTTAGCTTCTCTTCCAGCATTTCCCCTCTCCTCTTTCTAACCAACGGTGGAGCCCTCATTCACAGTTCCATTCTGCCCATGCACTCCCCAGTTCACACCAGCTTGTTAATCTGACACCCTCTTAACAAAACACCAATGGATCATTATTGCCTATTCCCTATTCTCCCTCGTGATCCTAGACTGGTGCTGACTGCCAGCTTGCAGAGTCCTACAGCACTCTCCAATGCACTACTCTTGGGAATAACACCCAGCTGCAATACTCCATGCTCCACAAGGCTTCTGATTTTGCAGCTAAAATTTGCCACATATTTTAGTTGAGATTCAGCTCTCCACTATCTTAAATATTTATTCTCTCACCCATCAAGGTACTTTACAAACCTCCCCATTTCCCAAACACCTCTCACCTCCACAATGAAGCATGATTGGACATGGAAATACAAGTTCATAGAAATCATAGAAATCATAGAAACCCTACAGTGCAGAAGGAGGCCATTCGGCCCATCGAGTCTGCACCGACCACAATCCCACCCAGGCCCTACCCCCACATACTTTACCCACTAATCCCTCAAACCTACGCATCCCAGGACTCTAAGGGGCAATTTTTTAAACCTGGCCAATCAACCTAACCCGCACATCTTTGGACTGTGGGAGGAAACCGGAGCACCCGGAGGAAACCCACGCAGACACGAGGAGAATGTGCAAACTCCACACAGACAGTGACCCGAGCCGGGAATCGAACCCGGGACCCTGGAGCTGTGAAGCAGCAGTGCTAACCACTGTGCTACCGTTGATCATAAAGATCTGCTGGGCCACCACATTATCAATCTCAGCGGTGTGGCTCCCACTTCAAGGCTTGTGTGCACCTTTCCTCAGTTAGCAAAGAGTTTTTCTAAATCCACCACCAACAGTAAAGCTTGTTTCACTGATTCTTACCATTCTAGAACAAATCTTCCAGAATTCTTAGAAGGCTGCAGGATGTGTTTCATCAGCAGAGACCATCTCCCTCCCACATCCAGCTGTGGTAGCCCACAAGGACAAATAGCCTTTTCTCTCTGCTGACCACACAAAGCTGTTCACTGTCTGTTATGCCATTGACTTGTAGGGAATCTGTAACCTAATCTCAAAAATGGCTTCCTCTGAACTTCTTCCCAGGGCAGTATGAAATAATTAACCTTGGTCCAGGAAGAAATGCTGATAAGCTCGTCTTCACCCCAACTCTTTCACCCTAAAAGTAAATGGGCAGTTTGCAGCACAACTGTACAAAACCCTTCACCTTCAACACCTTTCTGGGACTTTGGGAGACTCAGAATCAACCCATTGTAAATTCAGAGTCTGTTGCCATTGTTTTGCTGAGAAGGAGGAGCTTGGAGACAATCTAACCCATCCTTTGATCTCTAATGATCAATCACCCAGGCTTATTGTCATACAGATATCAAAACAGGTCGCGTGCTCCCTTCATTTTAAAGGCACTGTCCAAAATATAAACTTATAAACCTCATATTTGTAGCAATATGTTTGATGCATGAGAATAGAAGGAACAGATGAATTTGGGTTAACAGAGCAGCAGGATAAGGAGTAAAACAGGGAGGAATGCAGAGATTATAACATGCTTTTGGCTATTTGCCAGATTTGGAAGTTTGCCAAGGAAGAGTTCACATTTTATCAATTAACTACCATGATCTGTTTCTCCTTTGTGATTCTCATCCTTTGCAAACAGCATCATTTTTCCTAAAAGAGTAAAATCCATTAGGACCTACATGGCATTATGTGCAATATTTGCTCTTCGAGTCTGCTGCTCACTCATCAATTACAGGATTTGCTCACTGTGTGGATTGATGAAATAGGTGATACTCAAATACTTCAATGTTTACTTGAGCACAGTGGGTGACTTTTGTCACTGCAGATTCATGAATGGCCACTTCCTGCTTGTCTATATATGGTGCTGGAATATACGTTGAGGGTTCTCCACACCCCAGCATAAATATTAGGAACAAATTCACACCACTTTACATTTTTTAGTGATGGCCCTTGAATGAACGTGAATTTTTTAAAGTTTATTTGTTAGTGTCACAAGTAGGCTTACATTAATCTGCAATGTGAAAATCCCCTCGTCAACACTATTTGGCACACAGTGGGAATTTAACAGGGCCAATGCACCAAACCAGCATGTCTTTCAGACTGTGGGAGGAAACCGGAGCACCCGGAGGAAACACACACAGACACAAGGTGAATGTGCAGACTCTGCATGGACAGTAACCCAAGCTGGGAACCAAACCCGGGTCCCTGGCGCTGTAATTCCATCCATCTCCAGGAGGAAGTCCCATCTCAGAGAGCTGCTGGCCAATCGGAGGTCAAGAGCTCTGTGCCACACCACGATCAGTGGCCATTGCCAGGGGACCCAGGAAGAAGAGGAACCTTGGACTTCCTGAAACCCACGCAAGTCCATGATCCTGCTCGGGTCAGGTTGGCGGGCCCAGAAGAGGGGTGGGGTGGGAAGGTGTCAGGGGTAGGTGGGCCATGTTTTACAGACCACGCAATGGAAGCAGGGGACCGAAACAATGGGGGCCAGGAAAGGAGGCACCCTGCACCCTTTTCATTAGCTAGCAGCCACAGGGTTAAACCTGTGCAGGCATCTCCAGCTGCCTATTACAGCTGAGTGACAGTAGGATCAGGCCACTAATAGGGCATTAATTGTCCATTTAAGGGCCTCAATTGAGCTATGGCTGGGTGGCTCACTCCATGGGCTCCTCCACCACCTGTAAAACCCTAGAGGGGTGCAGGTGGGTGGGTAATAGCACTGTGCCCTAATTTATAGATCCACCTGCCTGATTTTCCGGCTATGATGACCAATAAAATTCCGTTCCTGCAGTGAATCCACCCCTTCCAACATCATAAACACCCTGCTTATCTGATTACATTTCAATTGTCCTTTCGATTCTAAAGAAAGGTCCTTGATCTGAAACATTAATTCTGTTTTTCTCTCCATAGATGCTGCCAGACGTGCCGAGTATTTCCAGTGGGTCACTATTTCCACAGTTAATTTTTGACCTATTTGTTTTTTCAGAGAAATTCTTCCCCCATGAATCTTGCTCCTCATTATCTTCCACATTGGCATTTTCATATCTTCTTCATTTATTGGTCTTCTTCCTTACTCTTTCATCATCCATTGTCTTCTCGGTCTCCCCATGTCCTCTTCTTAGGGTTCTATGTCAAATGAAGATTGACAAATCTCAACTGAGTTCCTAATGGGCATTAATTTGTGATATAAACTGTCCACATTTCAGTGCTATTTGGCAATCTCAGGATAAGCATGAGGATGGCGGCTAAGGAAATACATCTCTCATGTTGGTGCAGAAGACCTTGTCCTTTCTAGTAAAATAGTGTAAATGGTTCAGCTGGCACTCATCTTGTCAATTGTTTGAAAGAACAGTGGAAAAAGTCTTCCCAATTACTTACATAGCTGTTCTTCATTTTGTGCGGCATAAGATTAGAATAAAAAATGGAGTTGTATTCTTGATAATTGGAGAAATATTCAAATGTCAATTGATCATTTTAAAATAATGGCTTTTATATGCAAAATAAAACAATTATTATCACAAGAGCAGTTCAGTCTTTGGTAAAACAATTATATGACATAACAATGGGGGAGGTGGTGTCACAGTGGACTATTAATCCAGAGACCCAGGATAATGGTGGATGGTGAAATTTGAATTCAATAAAAACTTGGAAATGATGACCATGACACCATTGTCAATTGGCGCAAAAAAACCCATCTGGTTCCTTACCATCCTTACTTGGTGTGGCCTACATGTAACTCCAGATCCATAGCAATGTGGTTGACTCTGAATTGGCAGAGTTGAACAGTAATTAGGGACGGGGAAATAAATGCTGGCCTAGTCAGTGATGCCCTCATCTCACAAAAGAATGAAAAAAATTCTCCATTTTCCTGCAGATGGGGTTCTGGGAAGCTGTTCTGACTTCAAATTGTTCCGACTCTGTCAAGACAACTGCAGAATTCATCCAAAAGACTCAATTCCAGTATCACGTGAGCATTAGACTCTGCTGTGTTGAACTTGTTTAACGGGATTTGTCTATGGAAGTTTGGTTTTGATTGGAACATCTTAGAATTATTTGTTAAGGGTTATACATTATCGTGGTTGTTTTGTTTTCGTTTGTAATTGATAAAAGTCGTTGCCAATTTTCTTTCCATACATGTTATCTATATTCTTAATTAAACTTGGTTTGATAAAAGCTCCCCAGTGGGTTATTTGAATCATGTCTGAAGTGAAACCTATCATGCTTATCCTAGCCAAGTTCAAGACACAAAACTTATGATCCAGGCAGGCTCCATAAAACACTTTGGAGTTTCTGACCTGAACCATAACAGTTGAAAGATCCCGGAAGCTGCATTTTTAAATACCACACATGCAATCAGCCTCACACCCTTTCTGGGTGAGGTCTAGTTTGTGCCATTTGAAAGCGACCGGGGTGATTGTAAACCGTTTGGCGCAAAGCAGATTTTTAGACCCACACGCTATTTTCTGGGATTGGCCCAATCTGTGCCAGGCGCAGCGAAGTCAGAAAATCAACTGTATATTTCTGGTGCCAAAAATTACCTTTTACCATACAGTTGACTGACAAACCGCCCCCCCCCCCCCACCTTTTCCTGCACAGAGCCGCTATACTCACATCAGAAGTTGGCCTCAGCTTTTCACTTGAGGAATGCATATTTTATTTGCCTTCTTAGTCAGTGTATGGGATGAAGCTCACAATATTGGCTGTGTTGCACAGAAGATACATGGGAGTTCAAGCCCACAAAGAGCAGACTACACACGACACAGCGAATGACAAACCGAACTGTGTTTTCTGGCAAAAAGTATGAAGTATCACAGGTTTCAAATTAAAAGTTATAGCATTTGCAAACTTTTCAAACAGCTGCACTGCCACGAGGGAATTCGGTGTTTGTGAAAAACTGTTGCAAGAATAGAAGAAGATCAAATTGGCCATGAAAATGCTCATGACCAAATGCACCATGATAACAGGAATCTAAGGGCGATTCTCGGGCCCTCTAGCAGTGCAACGAGCTGAGAGACATTAGCAGATGCTGTTTAGCGGGCTCCTCACTGGGCATCACGGCCTCCACCTGTCTCCATGGCTAAGAATTTTTGGAGTAATCAGCTCTGCGCCAGAAATTGGCATGGAACTGATTTCAATATTTAAATGAGCATTTCTATCAGATTAGCGAGCCTGGGACGGAAGTCTCCGGGCCCACTAACATCCCCCCCACCGCCAGCAGTGGTTCATTCCAGCCAGGTTTACAACTGCTCCCCACTAACTGGGAACTGGCAGTCTGACACCGCTGGCATGAAGAGAGACCATTGAGACCGCCTCAGGAGGTCAGCGGTAAGGAGGTGTACCCCCTGCGCAGTGCCAGCCTGGCCCCCTGGCACTGCCCAAGGGGCACCTTGACACTGCCCACCGGGCATCGGGGAGTGCCAAAGGGGCAGGGCCAGAAAGGGGTGGGGCCTATTGGGTGGGTAAGGCCTATTTTGGGGCCAATTGGTGGGGGGGTCCCGCTGCCATTCTGCCAGTGGATTGCTGAGAGAGGGAGGGGGGTGATCAGGGCTGGCCATCCGGGATGAGGGGGGGTGGGGTCGGGACCGCTGGGGGGTGGGGTGGGGGCAGGTCAGGGAGATCAGGGCTTGTGGGGGGGGGGGGTGGAATTGGAGCTGCCCAGAGAGGTCCGGGAGGCCAGCGATTGGGGGGTGCAGGGTTCGCACGGCCAGCGATGCGGGGTCATGGGGCTGGCCAGCGATCGGGAGGCCGGCAATGTGGGGCCAATGTGCATGCATCGATCTCCACTCTGATAGATCGGCACACACGCAGTGGGTTGCCCAATGCTATGCTGCCGGCCTCTCCAGTAGGAATTGGCCCTGTACCCAGATATTTAGAGTGAATCATGCTCGGGCACTCTACAGCATTCAGAGTATGGAAGATTCATTTTGAAAATCACGCTAAAAAAACCCAGCGGAAAGTTACTCCAGTTTTCACATAAATTCGGCACTTAGAATGTTTTTGGGAGAATTGCGCTCCCCTAATCTTGAGAAGTATGTATAGGAATGAGTGCTCAACAATTGCAAGAATGGTTTCATCGTACAGATGCACTTAAGTGAGTCAAATCAAGTCCTGAGCACCCACTTTGCGGAACAAAAATATTTAGTTTTGTGGCAGAAGGCTAAGATCACTCAGAGACTGCCAAAAGACATTGAAGTTCAAATGACCAGTTTCCAGTGATTCAGCATCGGAAAGTGGTCTAAACAGGAGTACCCATTATGTCACAACAGCAACATGGATCAAGGTCCATGAATTTTGATGTGGCCAGCGACTGAACTGTGGAATGGAAATGTTCAGAACAGTTTGAATGAAAACCGCAGGACGCGAGAAGAGAAGATTCACGGTGGCACCAACCTGCATGGCCAATGGAACAAAAGTAAAGCTTGTGGTAATTTTCAAACATAAAAGCATTCCGAAAATCAAGTTCCCTGCAGGTGCTTTTGTGCATCTCCATGGCAACGGTTGGATCGATGAGACGGAGTGAAGTTGCAAATTGATAACGTGTGGAACGGGTGTCCTGGTGGCCAACACCAAGAATGAAGCAGATTAAAGTGGGATCAGAGTCCATAAAACTGATGAGGTCGAGAAGTACCTGCAAAGAAAACAAAACACATAAATTGTAGTTGTATCAAGATGTCTAACATTACTACTTTGGATGTGTACCACGCAAGCTAAAAGTTTACCATTTCCTCACTTCCTCACAAGCCATCCAAGGATCATTGTCAGTTATCCCAGATAACTGAGACGAAGTGATGATGAAGAGATAGCAAAGCACTCATCTATTTTCTGAATTACACAAATTGAGGATAATGGAGGGGATACTACAATTACAAGATTCCTTGTTGCAGTTTAGACATCAAAAGAACCGATAGATTCATCTGTTTTGGAGGCAAAGGGGGTAGGGGAAATAGTTGAGAAAGTACTGTGAATGACATTAGCAGACAAATATCTATGCAATATTATTCTGCTTACCGTAATGTGCCACTGTGCCGTGGGGTGGCACAGTGGCACAGTGGTTAGCACTGCTGCCTCACAGCACCAGGGACCCGGGTTTGAATCGCGCCTTGGGTGACTGTAAGGAGTTTGTCTGTTCTCCGGCATGGGATTCCTCCGGGTGCTCCGGTTTCCTCCCACAGTCCAAAAATATGCGGGTCAGGTTGATTGCCCCAAAATTGCCCCTCACTGTCAGGGGGTTTAGCGGGGTAAATACGTGGGGTTGTTCAGATAGGGCCTGGGTGGGATTGTTTTCAGTGCAGGCTCAATGGGCCAAATGGCCTCCTTCTGCACTGTAGGGATTCTATGATTCTAATCATTAAAGTGTTTTCAATGAATTAGAGCTTAAATTTGAACGAATGAGAGAACAAATGCACAGATCATCTGTCAGCTCATATTACCAACAGTATTGTCTATTTTAATAATAGAACAACTTGGGACATTTTCTTTGCTGAAGAAGTAGAACAAAAAAAGTGTTAATTTTCTCTTTAAAAGCTTACGACTCAGTAATTACAACCCAGCAAGAGAAAATTAGGAAAGTTATAACAAACCACCTTCAGCAGGGATCAAAAGGTGTAACTGCTGGAGGGGGCAAGGTGATCGCAGATGGCATTTATCAATAAAAGTGACATTAGCATTTCTTTCTCTTACACACTCCTTTGTAATTCCTTTACAAAGTGCCATGCAAAAAAGAAATAGTCTGAAAAGCCATTCTTTTTATGCTGAATGACCATCTCTAATCACTCTCTAACTATGAGCCAAAAACAGTTCTGTTTACCAGACAGAAAGCAAAAAACTACAAGCCACAGGTCGCTGATGCAAAACTAGGCAATCAAATACCTCTTTGTTCTAGCATGCATGAAGGAACATGTATAATAGAAACAACTAATGAAATCACTCAAAATTGTGACCTTAGAATTCACCAAGAGTTCATTCTGAGTATAAGTGCAAAGATGTGCCTGACTTAACCTCCAACATTCACCACACCAAAGTCTCAATTATAAGAATTGAAAAGTCACTGGCGAGAAGCCAGATCTTTTAAGTTGACCCCTTAGAATGTCAATACACTGGTCCTATCGAGTTTGGGGTAGAGGGCCTCAGGCATTTTTACACAATCCTGCCCTCTTTTTATGTTGTAAACACTTTCTAACGGATACGTATTAGCTCTAGAAAGGTTTACCTCCAGCTCAGGATTTGTTTTCATTCTCAGACATTCTGATGCGCTCCTGTCACGATAATGGTGGGAGTTTTCTTGAACAGCCATTGATTTTTGAGTTCTGACAAAGGCTCATCCAGACTTAAAACATTGGCTTGTTCTCTCTGCACAGATGCTTGTCAGACCTGCTGAGATTTTCCAGCATTTTCTGTTTTTGTTTCAGATTCCAGCTTCCGCAGTATTTTGTCTTGCGCCATTGATTTTTGTCGCTCTTGCTCCAATGTTTTTCTTTTTAGCCCAATATACCTCAATACATCCAGCATGAAATTGTTAACACAAGAAACAGTAAATACTTCACAGATAACTTAGCCTATCATTTCTTTTTTCCCAGAAATCAACTTTCCTTCACAAAGTTCTCCCTACTCGTCATGGTGCAGAGTTGGAATTCCAATAACTTATCAATGCCACTTACCTGAAGTCTCACACTTTCATTTCAGGAGGTCTGACTATGCTTCATCGCTGTTTTCATAGAGTCCTAGGGCCTGATTTTACCATTGTGTCGCGCCCGAAAACGGACGCGAAAACATGGTAAAGTCGGGTGAGAGGCCATTAACGCAATCCGCGCCTGCGTCCGCGCAGATTGCCACTTTACCGAAACCCGGGAATGGCGGCGATTCGATTCGCACCCAAAATGGGCGCAACGGCGATTTAAATGCATTTGCATGCATTTAAATTGAATTAATGAACTGCCCGCCCAACTTGATCAGCATTTCCCCCTTTACCGCCGCGTTTGCCAATCCGGAACTGCACCGTAATGGACCTGCTAAATAAAAGTCTGAATCGGACGCTCCAGTTTCTGAAGAGCGTGTTCAGAGCTTCCAACGGCTCTCTGACTCAGATCAGTGGTGGGGGCGGGAGGAGGGAGGCGGATCAGAACATTCTCTGGTTGCGGGGGGGGGGAGGGGAGGGAGGCCACATCGTTGTCTAGTCGGGGGGGTGGAGGGAGGAGAAGGTGGATCAGATGTATCTGTGGCGGGGGCGGGGGGGTGGGGAGGGGGAGGGCTGATCGTTGTCTGGTGGGGAGGGAGGAGGAGGCGGGTCAGATGTTCCTCTTGGGGGCGGGGGGGGGGTGAGTGAGGCCAGACCATTCTCTGTGGGGGGGGGGGGGGGGGGGGTGTGGGGATGAGTGAGGCCAGATCGTTGTCTGGGTGGGAGGGGTGGTTAGTGAGGCCAGACCATTCTCTGGGGGCGGGATGAGTGAGGCCAGATTGTTGTCTTGGGTGTGGGGGGGATGGTGAGTGAGGCCAGACCATTCTCTGGGGGGGATGAGTGAGGCCAGATCATTGTGGGGGAGGGGGGAGGAGGGAGACGTGTAAGATGTACCTCAGGCGCGGGGCGGGGGGAGGGGGGGTAGACAGATCTCTGGTGGGGGGGCAGATGGATCTCTGGTGGGGGCGCGGGGGGGGGGTGCACTGGGGGGTCCATTGCCACTGCCACTCTGAGGGCGATCGGTGGGGGGGGGGGGGGGGGGGGAAGGGGGCAGGGGTGGCGATTGGTCTGGGTAGTGGTGGGAGGGTGGATAAGGGGGACAGTGATGTGTGTGGATGGTTGGGGGGGGTGGATAAGGGGGACAGTGATGTGTGTGGGTAGTGGGGGGGTGGATAAGGGGGACAGTGATGTGTGTGGGTAGTGGGGGGGCAATAAGGGGGACAGTTACGTGTGTGGGTAGTGGGGGGGGTGATAAAGGGACAGTGATGCGTGTGGGTAGTGGGGGGGGGTGATAAGGGGGACAGTGATGTGTATGGGCCCAATTTTACCATTTTCATTCTAAGTGCTGAATCTGGGCGTAATGCAGATCCGACTTAGAAATCTGCTTTCAGGCGCCCCCATACGCTCTTAGCAATCGAATCCTTTCTATTAATTCTTTTCTATAATAGGGTGACCAGAATTGTACACAGTATTCCAAGTGTGGCCTTACCAATGTCTTGTACAACTTCAGCAAGACATCCCAACTCCTGTATTCAATGTTCTGACCAATGAAACCAAGCATGCCAAATGCCTTCTTCACCACTCTGTCCACCTGTGACTCCACTTTCAAGGAGCTATGAACATGTACCCCTCGATCTCTTTGTTCTGTAATTCTCCCCAACGCCCTACCATTAACTGAGTAAGTCCTGCCCTGGTTCAATCTACCAAAATGCATCACCTCGCCATTCATCAGCCCACTGGCCCAATTGATCAAGATCCTGTTGCAATTGGAGATAACTTTCTTCACTGTCCACTATGCCACCAATCTTGATGTCATCTGCAAACTTACTAACCATGCCCCCTATATTCTCATCCAAATCATTAATATAAATGACAAATAACAGTGGGCCCAGCACTGATCCCTGAGGCACACCGCTGGTCACAGGCCTCCAGTTTGAAAAACAACTCTCTACAACCACCCTCTGGCTTCTGTCAAGAAGCCAATTTTGTATCCATTTAGATACCTCACTCTGTTTTCAGCCTGTGACAACTAGGAACGTGTCAATTATATATCCAACAAAACCTTTCAGTTGAAAATCCAACTTATGCACTGTAAGAATAAAGGAAATTAGAAGTTTGTTTACCAACCTTATTTTTGAAATCTCTTCTGACCAAAATTTTTTTAAAACCCTATATGTAGTGCTATAAATTGAAATTACTGACAATGCTTTACTGCTAATGATCATTGTTTAATCTACAAGTAGATATCAGGTGGTATTTTCCAGCGCCCCGTCTCTCCCGCATGGTGTGTTTTACAGTGGCGGAAGTGGCCACCATTGGTCATTGAGAGATCCTCCAGTCCCGCTGATGTTTACAGCGTTTTGCATATTTGGCTTGGAATTTCACTGCGGGGGCCGGGGGCGGGGGGGGGGGGGGGGGGGGGGGGGGGGGGGGGGGGGGGGTGTGGGCGGGTGTGGGGGGGGGGGTGCGGGTGGGGGGGGTGGGGGGGGGGGGGGATGTGGGTTTGCCTTCGGCAGGACCGGAAGATCCTGTCTGTGAGAAGGGGTGGAAAATCCCACCCAGTTTTTTTTTGCTTCCAAACATGGCTCTGGCTTGGCTTATTGTAACGAATTTCAAATGCAATGGTAATGGAAACTGTAAATCTTCTGAATTTTACCAACATTATTGCTCGTCACATTTTAATTATTTTAAGTAGTTTCTTCTTCGATTGCTGCAATTAGAATTATTTATTACCAATGTTGTTTTTTCAATATCTGATGCTTTTATCAGACAACAGTACATTTTAAAAGAGTAAGCGTAATAATTAATAACAATTTCCTTCATCCTTACAGTAATAATGAATGCAAGAACTGTATAATGAATTAGAGTTAATAGTGCATGGAACCTCAGGCTCTCAAAAATGCAATACAATTTATAACTCGCAAGGTATGTGATTTATTACTATTGTAGTTACGACATACACGGTCCAATTTATGTTCAGCTTTTTTTTTGCTTGATTTATGCTCAGCTGTTTAAAGAACTGGTGTGCAAGCTGTTATATGTACAGGTTGCATGCTAGAGAAGGGATCAAAATCACAAGAGGCAGTCTCCTGGGCAAAGAAGAAAGCCCGGAGGTTAAATTGGTTGAAGTAGACCTGAGCAATTATATTGAGCTTGAGGATTCATCAGGGAGTGGGTAGGGGAGAGATAAACGTGGGATCCTTTCTGGAATTAGAAAGAAAAAGGTCAAAAAGGATGGTGAAAATCCAACAAACAGGCATCTGAACAAAAGGACAGCTGGAAGTGAAAATTTCATCAGGAAAATATATGAAGGGAAAGGTGGAGCAGATCATATGTTTGCATGAAGGATTTGTTTTGAGTTCTGGACTCCGCTACCTAAAAGCTTCACAACCATTTTCAAGCTTCATCATAGAAATCAAAACTATTTCAACATTACCAAAATGCAATTTTACATCATAATTCTCTTTGCTTCACAGCAAGTCATTATTAAAATTAACAGATGGAAAATTACCTCCTGCTTTGTTGTCTATTCTTATATTAATTTATTGCTAATCCTGAGCTCATCATTTTGGGAAAAGTAACAAACTGATCATTCTCATTCACACCAAGCCTACTCAGACCAAAGCACTCAAGAACCAACTTGCATTCGTGTAGCACCATTAAATGATCAAATGTTCCAAGGGACTTCAAAGGAGTGGCTGGTTAGCATCACTACTGAGCTAACTGGCTGAGTCTTCAATGACGTAGCTTTCAGACTAGACCTGTAATGGGCGGTGAGGAAACCGACAAGTGGGGAAATAGCAACTGGACCTGGTCCTGGACTTGAATCTACTCATCACAAATGCGCCTGTCCATGATGATATCAAAACTGGGCATCCATAAGGCACTGCGCACCATCAGCAACGGCAGAATTGTATTTAACCACAATCTGTAATCTCATGGCTCGGCATATCCCCCACTCTACCATTACCATCAAGCCAGGGGAATCAACCCTGGATCAATGAAGAGCGCAGTAGGACATGCCAGGCATACCTAAAAATGGGTTTCAATCTGGTGGAGCTGGAACACAGGACTACTTACATGACAAAAAGCAGAAAAGTTTATTTAAAGTAGGTTTACATTAACATTGCAATGCAATTACTGTGGAAATCCCCTAGTCGGGGCGGCACAGTGACACAGTGGTTAGCACTGCTGCTTCACAGTGCCAGAGACCTGGGTTCAATTCCAGGCATGAATCATTGTGTGCAGAGTGTGCACATTCTTCCCCTGTCTGTGTGAGTTTCCTCCGGGTGCTCCAGTTTCCTCCCACATTCTGAAAGATGTGCTGGTTAGGTTCATTGGCCCGAACAGGCGCTGGAGTATGGCAACTAGGGAATTTCACAGTAACTTCATTGCTGTGTTAATGTAAGCCTTACTTGTAACTAATAAATAAATAAACTTTAACTTTAGTTGCCACACTCCGGTGCCTGTTCGGGTACACTGAAGGAGAATTTAGCGTGGTCAACGCACCTAACCAGTATGTCTTTCAGACAGTGGGAGGAAACCGAGCACCGAGATAAAACCTACACAGACATGGGGAGAACGTGCAAACTCCACAACAGTGAGTCATGCCGGGAATTGAACCCAAGTCCCTGGAGCTGTGAGGCAGCAATGCTAACCACTGTGCCATCATACCTCCCTAAACAGCATGCAGATAGGCAGGGCTAAACAACCCCACAACCAATGGCTCAGATCAATGTTCTGCAATCATGAATGGTGATGGACAATTTAAAAACTGGAGGAGGATGCTCCACAAGTATCCTCATCTTCATTGAGGGGTAGCCCAATATATCAGAGCAAAACAGAAGGCTGAAGATTTGCATCAGGCACTAGATAATACAAAGGCTATGGGCGTAGACAACTTTCTGGCAATATTACTGTACCACTGGCATTTACCCAGCAATGTGTAAAATTGCCCAGGTATACCTGTCCACAGAAACAGGACAAATCCAACCCAACCAATTACCATCCCATTATTCTACTCTCAATGAAAGAGACATACACCAGAATTCTACCACCCCACCCACCACGGGAATCGGAGCGGGCAAGGGCCGGACAATGGGAAGGTCCATTGACTTTGGGCAGGATTTTCCAGTCACAGGTCGAGAGAGGTCATAAAGTCCCGCCCATAGAATCATATAGTACAGAAATGGCCCTTCGGCCCATCGAATCTACACTGACAAAATTACACAATCTACACTAATCCCATTTTCCAGTACTTGGCTTGTAGCCTTGAATATTATGACATTTCAAGTGCTCATCCATGTACTTTTTAAAGGTTGTGAGATTTCCTGCCTCCGCTACCCTCCCAGACACTGCATTCCAGATTCTCACCACTCTCTAGGTGAAGATTTTCTGTCCTCAAATTCCCTCTAAACCTTCTGCCCCTCACCTTAAAATTATGCTCCTTGTTATTGGGCATTTAACTAAGAGGAACAACTGCTTCCTATTCACCCTGTCCATACCACTTATAATCTTATACACCTCAATCAGCTACTCCCTCAGCCTTCTCTATTCCGAAGAAAACAACACAAGCCTATCTGACCTCTCTTCATAGTTTGAATGCTCCATTCCAGACAACATCCTGCTGAATCACACAAACATGCACACGTGCCTTCTGACAAAGCCAGGCTGACTATCCCTGATCAAACCTAGCCTTTCCAAGTGGAGCTTAATTTTCCCCTTCAGAACTTTCTCCAATAGCTCCCCATCACTGATGTAAGCCTCACTGCTCTGCACTTCCCTGGCTTATCTCTACCACCCTTTTTGAAAATTGGAATCACATTGGCTGTTCTTCAGTCCTCTGGCACCTTCCCCATTGCCAAAATTTAATTAAAAATTTGGATCAGAGCCCCTGTAATTTCCTGCCTTGCTGACCACTGCAGTCTAGGATACAACTCATCCAGACCTGGGGATCACTTTTAAGCCCACCAAAACCTCTAATAGTTCCTCAGTCCCTTAGTCAAACTGTTCAAGAACCTCACAGTCACTCTCCCTAAATTCTGTCTCTCCATCTTCCTCCTGAGTGAAGACAGATGCAAAGTACTCATTAAACACCCTACCAATGTCCTCCAGCTTCATACACAGATTTCCCCCTTGGTCCCAAATGGGTCCTACTCTTTCCCTGGTTATCCTCTTCCCTTTAATATACTTAAAGAATACTTAGGGATTCTCCCTACCCGCCAATGCCCAATCATCTGCATAGTGATGAAACTGGTCAATGACAGTGCTATCGAGTGACCCTTTTACACAGCAATAACTTGCTCAGTGATGTTCAGTTTGGGTTCTGCAAGGGCCACTCATCTTCATAACCTTGTTATAGCCTTGGTCTAAACATGGACAATAGAGCTGAACTCAAGAAGTGAGGTGAGAATTACTGTCCTTGATATCGAGACAGCATTTGACTCCGTTGGTATCAAGGAGGCCAAACAAAATTGAAGTGAATGAGATTCAGGGGGAAACTCTCCACTGGTTCGGGTCATACCTAGCACAAAGGAAGATATTTGTGCTTGTCGGAAGCAAAAAATCCCAGTTCCAGGACATCACAGCATGAGTTCCTCATGATAGTGCCCCCCAGCCTGCCATCTTCAGCTGTTTGATCAATGAGCTTCCCTCCAACACTAGGCCAGAAGGGGGGATGGTCACTAATATCACACAATGTTCAGTACCATTCACAACTTCAGATACTGAAGCAGTCCATGGTCCATATGCAGCAAAGCCTGGACAATATCCAAGCTTGAGCTGACAAGTGGCAAATTACATTTATGCCACACAAGTGCCAGGAAATGATCATCACAAGAGGTTCAAGAAGTCAGCTCACCACCACCTTCTCAAGGGCAATTAAGCATGGGCAACCAATGTTGGCCTCGCCAGTGACACCCACATCCCATAAAGTAAAAGAAAAGTCAGGAAACAAAATGTAGCACCAAACCACATTGAAGGACAAAAGCTTGGTCAAAGAGATTTCAAAGTGTGTCTTAAAAGGAGGAGGTGTAGAGATGAAGAGAGGTTTAAAAAATGACTTTCAGAGCTTAGGACCTGAGCAGCTGCAGTCATGGAATATTAGTTGTGTTTATACATAAATAAATATTACCAATCAATACAAAATCCCAGTGTTCTCACCAAGTAATTTTGGAGCTTTACGCATTACTCTGTGTGGAATGTGTCATTTTGGAAAACTCAGTTTTGAATTACATCGTAATACAGATATCTTGTACTGCAAGAAAAAAAAGTGGAAATCTTCAGCCCAAAAATAAGATGAATAAAAATAAGATGTCACATTTAAAAAAGCAACTTGCAGCCAAATAAATTTGATTTAAGAATTTCAAAAGCCCAATTTTTGAACTCTGACCAAACCCAAGCTTAGTAGTTAGATTAGATTAGCATGAGGGATTTGGCTGCAAAAATGACTTCAGTGCCTGAGAAGATGATCTCTTAACTGTACGGACATGTGATCACACAGTCGTGACTGAGCAGAATGTCAATGGAAGTTGGTCGCAAGTGTTTTTTTTGGTGCTCCAAAACTGTCAGAGTAAAAACTGAACTCGTAAAAAAAAAATCACAATATTAGCTTGCCTGAATTTCACACCTCTTTTCAAACATACAAACAATTGCATAAAAGAGATTTGTGAAGTCAGATATTAATAAATAATTAATCTAATGAAATATTCCCTATAATTTTGTTCAGTTCTCCTTTAATGATAGGAATACTATTGTATTCCGACTAATTGATGTATTTAAGTTTAAGTTTATTTATTGGCATCACAAATAGGCTTGCATTAACACTGCAACTAAGTTACTGTGACAATCCCCTCGTCGCCACACTCTGGTACCTGTTCGAGGGAGAATTTAGCATGGCCAATGCACCATGTCTTTCAGACTGTGGGAGGAAACTGGAGCATCCAGAGGAAACCCCCGCAGACACAGGGAGAGCACGCAGACCAACACAGACAGTGACCCAAGCCAGGAATCAAAAGGCAACTGCTATGTTCTGCAGCCCAAAGGTCTGACAGAAAATTAGTGCAAACCCTTGTGGGTAACACATGTCCTTTATACCCTAACATCCACATTCTATTTTAGGAGATACTCAAGGTCAGAAACATCATTCCTATTTCCTTGATAAATTAAAGACAACATTATAGTCCAATCATTTACTCCTGTTTAAATTTATGCTGGTTAGTTGACCTTGAAAATTAATGTACCATGTATTGTCACACAAATCCTAATCAATTGCATATTGTCTTAGATAAAGGGCAATTATAAATTAACTACTTCCGAAATTACAATTACTTACATCAGTAGTTGTATACCCAATGGACAACTCGATATGCAGGACATTTAATTTGCCAAATGATCAACTCCTCTGGGTAAATAAGTGAGGTGCAGAATCAAAAGGTTACATTTATTGCATGTAAATACTTTAACAGTTTATAGGTGTAAGTACAAGGCTTCTTTGTGTAGTCCTGCACTTTCTTTGTCTTCAGATACTTATTTAATTCTTTTTTGAATGCTCGATTGAGTCTGCCTTCACCACACTCTCAGGCAGTGCATTGCAGACCCTAATCACTTGCTGCATGGAAAGGTTTTTCCTCAGGTCACTGTTGAGTCATTTGCCAATCTCCTTCAATTGATGCCTTCTGGTTCTTGACATTTCTGCTGAAGGGAACAGCATCTCCCCATTTACTCATGAGGCAACTCATGATATTGAATACCTAACAAATCTCCTCTTAATCACTTATTATCCATGGAGAACAGCCAAGATACAAAACGGAAGTTCCTCAACCCTGGAACCAAATCTCGAATAATGCCCTCAAATTCTTCTGAACACGTGAGATCCAGAAGTGGAACGGTATTCCAGTTCAGGCTGAACCAACATTTTGTGCACATATTTATAATAACTTCCTTGCTTTTGTACTCAATGCCACTATTTATAAAAACCAGGATCTTGTGTGCTTAATTAACTGCTTTCTCAACCAGCCTTGCCTTCTTCAATTATTTCAGCACTTATATTCCCAATTCTCCTGAACTCCTTTCAGAATTGTGCCATTTATTTTATAGTGCCCCTCCTCATCTCTTATCAAATAAATCACTTCAGACTTCTCACGATTCAATTTAATCTGCTATTTGTCTGCCCAATCTACTAGCCTGCCTACGTCCTCTTGAAATGTATCATTATGTTCCACACAGCTCATGAATCATGTGTCATATGCATATTTTGAATTTCTGCCCTGTGCATTCAAGTCTAGATCATTAAAATATATATCAAGAAAAGAAGGGTTCTAACACCCACTGTAAGGACACCCAACGATATACCTGCCTTCAATTTGAAAAACAACAATACTACCCTGTTTCCGGCCACTCAGCCAATTTTGTATCCATGTTTCTACTGCACCTTTTGCTCCATGGGGATCTTTGCTCAAAATTCCATTATGAAACACATTACTAAATGCCCTTTGGGAGTGAACGTACACAACACCAACCTTATTTCCCTCATCCTTCCTGTTATATCATCAATAAGTTCAAGCAAGTTAGTTAAACACAATTTGCTGGCTTTCCTCAGTTAATCATATTTGTCCAGGAGAGTCAGTTTTGTCCCAAATTATTGTTTCTAGTTGTGTCTCAAGTCATTGCTCCCAAAAGCTTTACCATTATGTTACAATCTCGGTAGAGGCTAGTAACTATTTTTTTTGTAGACAAAATTAAATTCAAAAGTACCAGTTATTTGCTAAAAGAATTATACCACAATATTCCACTGTTTAAAATCAGAAGATTTGTTTTACTATACAAGAGTCAACAAAGCAAACACTAAATATTACCGATCTTATACTCTAACATCCAAACATGAATTAACAGAAAAATCATGCTTGAATATAAACTATAAATTGCAAATGAATGGCAAATACAACGAAGCTAGATCTTATCAATTGACCCAGCAGTCCACTCAAATTTCAGTGACCACAGTGGGTCACAAGTCCCTTCAATCTCTGTCTTCCTTAAGAGGAATTTCAGCTTCGCTCCTTCTATGAACTAGTCTGATTCCCAGGTGTCAGAAATACACTATCATGCTAGGTTCCATAGGTCTCACCACAAATTGTACAAATCTGCAGAACCTGCTCAACTCAGTCTGGATGGGATAGATTCACCAATCTTATCTTCCAGTAACAGGAACAGCTGCAGCAATCTTTCTCAGCTTCTGGATCTGGACTCTCCTCTTCAGTCTTCTTCAGGTTGCTGCATCAATGGGCTGCATCTACCTGGACTGATGTGTATCCTTTTAAAGCAGGATTCAGTTTGAATTTCCCAAACTCAGTTACTACCTCAGTCTATAATAGGATCATTATAATCCCTATTATAACTATGCTATCATTCTTGCACCTCTCTCTCGTTATAACTTTCTTGCAAATATGTTTCTATACATCATTCCCAATAGCTAGTGACCTATAGAATATGCCCATGTCAAATGTAATTTTACCTCTGTTGTTTCTTAAATAGATTCTGTCCTTGACCCCCTGGAACATCCTCGCACTCCAACACTGTTTTCCTGAATAATACTGCTACCTCTTTTCCTTTCTATCCTGCCCTACATTTCCTAAATACCTGTCAGAAGTGCGATTCAATATTCTTCATTGCCTCGAATAAAGAATCTCAACACCAGTCAGAACAAAGCAGCCTGCTGGATTGACACTCCACTGGCCACTTTTAGCATTCACTTCCTCCACCAATGGCACACATTGGTAGCAGTATGTGCCATCTATAGAAATTCCCATGGTAATGTATTAGCATGGATAGAGGATAGGTTAACTAACAGAAAGCAAAGAGTAGGGGTAAATGGGTGTTTTTCTGGTTGGCAATCAGTGCCTAGTGGTGTGCCCCAGGGATCAGTGTTGGGACCGCAATTGTTTACGATTTACATAGATGATTTGGAGTTGGGGACCAAGTGTAGTGTGTCAAAATTCGCAGATTGCACTAAGATGGGTGGAAGAGCAAAGCATGCAGAGGGCGCTGAAAGTCTGCAAAGGTATATAGATAATCTAATGAGCGGGCGAGGGTCTGGCAGATGGCGTACAATGTTGGTAAATGTGAGGTCATCCATTTTGGTAAGAATAACAGCAAAATGGACTATTATTTAAATGGTAAAAAATTGCAGCATGCTGCTGTGCAAAGGGACCTGGGTGTCCTTGTGCAAGAATCTCAAGGAGTTGGTTTGCAGGTGCAGCAGGTGATTAAGAAGGCAAATGGAATTTTATCCTATATTGCTCGAGGGATGGAGTTTAAAAACAGTGAGGTTATGTTGCAGTTTATAGGGTACTGGTGAGGCCACATCTGGAGTACTGTGTACAGTTCTGATCTCCTTACTTGAGAAAGGATATACGGGCACTGGAGGGGATGCAAAGGAGATTCACGAGGTTGATTCTGGAGTTGAGAGGGTTGGTTTACGAGGAGAGACTGAGTAGACTGGGGCTATACTCATTGGAATTCAGAAGAATGAGGGGAGATCTTATATAAACATATAAGATTATGAAAGGAATAGATAAGATAGAAGCAGGGAAGTTATTTCCATTGGCGGGTGAAACTAGAACTAGGAGGCATGGCCTCAAAATAAGGAGGAGCAGATTTAGGTCTGAGTTGAGGAGGAACTTCTTCACACAAAGAGTTGTGAATCTGTGGAATTCCCTGCCCAGTGAAGCAGTTGAGGCTACCTCATTGAATGTTTTTAAGGCAAGGATAGATACATTTTTGAACAGTAAAGGAATTAAGGGTTATGGTGAGCGGGCGGGTAAGTGGAGCTGAGTCCACAAAAAGATCAGCCATGATCTTATTGAATGGCGGAGCAGGCTCGAGGGGCCAGATGGCCTACTCCTGTTCCTAGTTCTTATGTTCTCATTATATTCTTCATCAGCAATTTCCAAACTAGCAAACTCTACCGTCTAGAAGAACAAGGAAAGCAGCAGCATGGGAATAGTACAAGTCACACGCCATTCTGATGTCGAATTACATCACCATTCCTTCTTCATTGCTTGGTCAAAATCCTGGAATGTCCTCCCTACCAGCACTGTGGGTGTATCTACACCATGTGAACTGCAGCTGTTCTAGAAGGTGGCTCACCACTAACTTCTCAAGGGCAATTATGGATAAGCAATAAATGCTGACAATGCCAGCGGTACCCATGTCTCATGAACAAGTAGTAAAACAACATAAGATCCCATGACATAATTCACACCCAGATATAAATATAACTGAATGGGATGGAAATCCTATCTAATGTCCAATCTTCTCAGTTAGGGTTTAAAGATTTGCCTCAGAAAGGAACTTACTGACAAATTTATATAAATTTATATTAATATAAATTAATAGGATTTCTGTGCTTTTCTGATTAATACATACCACATGCATGGCAGAGCTTGGTGTTTGTGTGGGGAACACTTGGGGCCCGATTTTACCATTTTCATTCTAAGTGCTGAATCTGGGTGTAATTCAGATCCAACTTGGAAATCTGCTTTCAGGCGCCCCCATACGCACTCAGCCTGAAAAAAAATTGTGAGTCTGAATCGCGCTGTGGGCAGGGTTTAGCACACCTGAAATGATCGGAGCTCTGAACTGCGCATGCGCAGTTGGAAAAAATTTGAAAAAGTGCGCCCGTGTCAGATCGCTCCCAGGCCGCAGAAAGCGGAGAAAGCGGCCCGGGAGCAATGGCCTCCACAGACATCACTGTCCCCCTTATCCATGGCCCCCACTACCCACACACATCGCTGTCCCCCTTATCCACCCTCCCCCACAATCCACACACATTGCTGTCCCTCTTATCCACCCCCCCACTACCCACACACATCACTGTCCCCCTTATCAACCACCCCCCGCTACCTAGACTGATTGCCACTCCTGTCCCCTCCCCCCCACCGATCGCCCACAGAGTGGCAGTAGACCCCCTGTCCCCCGCATCCCCACTAGAGATCCATCTGACCCCCTCCCCACCAGAGATCCATCTGCCCCCCCCCCCCCCCCCAGAGATCCATCTGCCCTCCCACCAGTGAGCGATCGGGCCTCCACCGCCCCCCCACACCAGAGATACATCTTACCCGCCTCCCTCATCCCCCTTCCCCCCCAGACAACGATCTGGCCTCACTCATTCCCCCCCCAGAGAATGGTCTGGCCTCACTCACCCACCCCCCAAGAGGAACATCTGACCCGTCTCCTCCTCCCTCCCCATCAGACAACAATCAGCCCTCCCCCTCTACCACCAGACAACGATCAGCTCTCCCCGCCCCCCAAGACAACCATCAGCCCTCCCCCCACTGTCCCCACCAGAGATACATCTGACCCACCTCCTCCTCCTCCTCCCCAACCAGACAACGATCTGGCCTCACTCCCCTCCCTGCCCCCCCAACCAGAGAATGATCTGACCCGCCTCCCTCCTCTCCCTGACCACTGATCTGAGTCAGAGAGCAGTTGGAAGCTCTGAACGCGCTCTTCAGCAGCTGGAGCGCCCGATTCAGACTCTTATTTCGCAGGTCCATTATGGCGCAGTTCCAGATCGGCAAACACGGTGGTAAAGGGGGAAATGCTGACAAAGTTGGGCGGGCAGTTCATTAATTCAATTTAAATGCATGCAAATGGGTCGCTGCCATTCCCGGGTTTCGGTAAAGTGGCAATCTGCACGGACACGGGCACGGATCGCGTGAATGGCCTCACACCCGACTTTACCACGTTTTCGCGCCCAAAAATGGGCGTGACGCAATGTTAAAATCGGCCCTTAATCTCTCACCACTTCATGGACCTACTCAATGCGTTCACCAGAAAAAAAAATCCTTCTCCATTCGCAATCCTTGTTATCCCTTTCAGAGCTTCCTCCCTTCAACGTTAAAGAACAGTCAAATTGTTTTGCCAATCTTTATAACTGACAATGCAGATTTAACAGCAACAATGAAAAGACACGCTAAATTTCCAAATGTGAAAATTGAAAATAATCTATTCATAAAGAAAAGATTGAAGTTAATTCTTTTGATACCCAAGTGCTCAGCTTTGTTATTTTACTAACTGAAGGTTTCCAGACCCTATCACCCGTGTCACATTTTGCACCTCTATTTATTCAGTGGCACATTGGTTAGTACTGCTACCTCACAGCACCAGGGACCTGGGCTCAATTCCAGGCTTGGGTTAATGTCTGTTCGGAGTCTGCATGGGTTTCCTCTCGGTGCTCCGGTTTCCTCCCACAATCCGAAAGACATGCTGGTTAGGTGCAATGGCCATGCTAAATTCTCCCTCAGTGTACCCAAAACGACACCGGAGTGTGGCGATTAGGGGATTTTCACAGTAGCTTCATTGCAGTGTTAATGCAAGCCTACTTGTGACGCTAATAAATAAACATTAACTCTCTGTCTGATAAAGAACGATTGAATTTTCTCTTACCTGTGCAGAGTTGTAGAGGGGACAGAGAGTAATATTGCTCTTTGAACAATTTTTGAGCAAAGTGTTTTGACTCAGCGAATTCCTCGTGCCTTGGTGAAGCAATTTGGGATATTTTTCCATGTTATAGGTACTATTTAGGCTATTGTTGTTATCATTATTTCCTTTAATGTCCCACTACATAATTATGATCCAAATATTCCTTAATCAACGATTTCACACAAAAAAGCAAAATATGGAATGTTATTTCTAGTTGATTTGATTTATTATTGTCACATATATTAGTATACAGTGAAAAGTATTGTTTCTTGCGTGCTATCCTGGCAAAGCATACCACTCATAGAGAAGGAAAGGAGAGAGTGCAGAATGTAGTGTTACAGTCATAGCTAGGGTGTAGAGAAAGATAATTAAGGCATTGTTAGAGACTTAGAATTAAGTTTTAGAAGCATAGAATGAGAGTAAAATATAGAATTAGAAGGTATGCTGGGCATAGCTTGCAAGAAGTCACCACGCTCTGGCGCCATCTTGGAGTTCTTTTAAATGTGGGCTTTGGATCTGAGGGAAATGACTGCTGCTAAACCACAGCTATTAACTTTGTCATTAAACATTCATTGGCATTTGTCTCCTTATCTTCTACAATTAGAATACATGTTACACATCGTGTTAGACATAAGTCCATGCATTGAAATTACAGGAAGGCTTTAAAGGACAGAACGATGTTTAATTAGCATTGTTCTAGCAGGGGATGAAAGACACAGCCACACTTTGAACAGAAGCTTCTCCAGTTCGTTTTGGAGCAAATAACAAGTTGGTCTATTTGAAGAAATACGATGAGAGCAAGGAGCCGGCATCAAAATTGTCACCAGAATTCTCTTGAGGAAACTTAAAGTACCTTTTGATTTTCCAGTTACCTTGAGGACCATTTATTTTCAGAGATGCGCTACATCTACTCAAAATAACCTGCTCCATTTACCCGCTGATCCAATAAATGAACATTAAAACAGGAGAAAAATTCCCATTTCTGGCCAAAACACTGACTATTTTGCATCATCCTCATTCTGATTAAATTATCAGTGCATTCCTATTGTAAAAATGAAAGGTTTGATGGATAATTTTACAGCACTATAAACCATTAAAACTGCACTGAAAGGAAAAACATCAATGCGGCAACAGGCAAGAGGGATTTTGGACAGTGATCTGTTACTGTGGCTGGCAGCAGTATGCACCGAGTTTCATACTTGACAATGGGTTGCTGCGGCCTCAACTCTGGTCCTTTTGTTTTCATTCTTCCTGCCTGATTGTATGTTTTCCTTTCTGACCTCTACATGGCTCTTTCATTGAGGTGTCAATCTATCCCATGTCTACTCTTACTTTAAGATTTAAAAAAAAGAATGGGTAAATATATACTTAGAAATAAAGCTCAGAATTTTAAGAATAGACACAGGTGGCCATAATTATTACAGAACACAACGAATGGTGTTCGACTCATACTAGTGCAATTCAAAGGGGATGATCTTACCAAAAAAATTTTGAAGTGTTGAACGAGCGAGAAAACAAAAGAGAACCGTGTCCATTTTTTCAGCGAACGTTCAGACACGCTCTTATACCACTTAGTGCAAAAAAAAGGCAAAGTGTAATTCACGCCAGTAGGGGGAATGGATGGAGTCTATTCCCACCGGAAAGCTGGCTGCTCATAGCTGGAGGGCACATTGCGCGTGCGCAGATCAGAACAGAGAGATGTCTCCACCACCACCCCCCCCCCCCCACCCCCTGCCGGATATTTCCCTGATAAATCCCCCCCCCTCACCGATCACACCTCCCATCGCACCCCCCCCCCCGCCGGACCCTCCACTCCCACCTCCAGCCGATCATCTCCCCCGTCCCCTCCTGAAGCCTTTTTTTTTGTCTTTCTCATGATCTTACCAGTCTGCCATGCCAATCAATTGATGTGATGAGCTAGTAAAATTGTTCCCAAAATAATTAATGAATTCATGTTTTGCCAGCACCTCTAAAAAGCAAGCTCTATCTAAACAGGTGGGTATCAACTTGGAAATCCTTCCAACTTATACCAATGGCAAATGGTAAGAGTTGCCAAGAGAAATTCTATAGAAAGCCTGCAGTGCAGAAGGAGACCATTCAGCCCATTGGGTCTGCACCAACTTGCTGATGCCTACAATGTGGAAGTCGGCCATTTGGCCCATTGAGCCTGTACTGATTTTCCAAAAGAGCATCTTACCCAGGACCACACCTCCACCTTATCCCAGTAAACCTGCACAGTTACCATTGCAAATCCCCCAAACCTACACATTATTGGACTCTAAGGGGCAATTTGGCATGGCCAATCCACCTAATCTGCACATCTTTGGACTGTGGGAGGAAACTGGAATGCCCAGAGGAAAGCCACGGAGACACGGGAAGAACATGGAGGTTCATACAGAAGGTGACCCAAGGCTGGAATTGAATCTGAATCCCTGGCACTGTGAGACAATGGTCAGCCATATGATGGAAAAGAACTGGAGCCTCCACCATCTCTATCCATAGCTCCAGGTTACAACATGTATGTAAAATGAGTGTTGCTACAGCAACTCGGACACAGCATGGATTTCAATATCTGTTCTGATTGGGTGGATTTGAGATCTGCCTCCTTGTTCTGTATGTGGTAGAGATTATGATGTGATGTGTCAGACCGGCCTTCAGGCTGAGGACTCAAGAAGATTGGTATAATGAGATACTTTTCAAACTAACCAAAATAACATTCTGTGGTATATAAGACAAAGATGTGCTGTTTTTTATTGGTGAGATTGTTCTACACTAGCTATCAGAGTTTCAAAGGTAGCCAAAAATATCAAGTCAAAGTCCAGAGTAATTTCTATACATTTCAATCAAATTAAAATGTTGTTTTCATGGAGGTTTCTTTGGTTTATTGTCACATGTATTCGTATACAGTGAAAAGTATTGTTTATTGCATGCTATACAAAGCATACCATACATAGGGAAGGAGAGAGTGCATAATGTAGTATTACAGTCATAGCTAGGGTGCAGAGAAAGATCAACTTAATGTGAGGTAGGTCCATTCAATAGTCTGATGACAGCAGGGAAGAAGTTTTTTTGAGTCAGTTAGTACATGACCTCAGACTTCTGTATCTTTTTCCTGATGGAGGAAAGTATGTCGAGTGTGCATGGGGTCTTTGATTATGCTGGCTGCTTTTCTGAGGCAGTGTGAAGTGTAGATAGCGTCAACGGATGGGGGGCTGGTTTGAGTGATGGAATGGGCACCATTCGCAACCCTGTGGATCTTCTGGCAAAGTTATAAAGCTGGAGAAATCCAGTGGAAATGTACTCTTTAAATTCTTCAGCCTGAATTTCCCAGACAATGGGTCTCCCTTCCCACGGGGAACACAACCCCACTGACTCCGACTGCCTGACAGCTATTTCATGCTCATATGAGTATCCATTGGCTTCAGGTGAGTCTTTCGCCCCTCACTTGGGAAGAAGTCCCACCTTAGCAAGCTGCTGGCAGTTTGATTGTTCGGCATCCCTCCAGTGCCTGCAGTGAAAAGAGCTGCAGTGAACTAACCCTAGGCCTGGGACCAGAGGACAATGTGATTTAAGGGGTTCCAGGATGAGGAGAATAGGGAAGGCCTTGGGTATGCAAAGGGTGTTAGGGAAAAGGTCAGGTGAGAGACAGAGTTCAAGCAGTCAATGTCTCTTAAGGGGGGGGGGGGGGGGGGAGCGGGGGGAGGGGGGGAGCGGGGGGAGGGGGGAGAGAGAGAAGAGGGGCACCTGCAGTCAGAAGGGGGCTTCTGATGGAGGTTCCATTCCCCCCAACACCCAAGATCCTAGCCAGTTCTTTTCTGAACTTCCCACACATATATACATCCTCCTGCGAGCCTAAAAATTGAGGCTGGGTGTGACAGAGCCCTTAAGTAGTGAACTGTCCACTTAAGGCCCTCGATTGGGACAAGGGTAGGCTTCCCATCTGAGGCCTTGTCTACCTCAGCATGAAAATCACTGGGTGGCTGGGGCAGGCTGGATCCTGGAGGGAATCCTGTTCCTTCAGTTTCATGCACTGGCCGTCACCTGAAAACCCATTGGTGGGAAGTGTGAATTTCAGATCTTTAAAAATCTGAGGCTTCCAAAACATCAATGAAGATAGTCAGTAGACAATGGGATAGGAATTACTTTACTGTGAAATATTTACTCCCAACATTTATTTTTATGTTATCAACCTCATGTAGATTAGAAATTTCATTTGGAGAATCATTTGTCGTCAAAAGCATTGTCAATAAATTGACCAGTTTACATTTGTATTTCATCTCCTAACTGCTCAATTAGAATTAGTTCTGATCCTAAGGGCAAGATTCACAGGCCTTCATTCAGCATGTTTCCTGACAGCAGGGCGGCACGGTAGCACAGTGGTTAGCACTGCTGCTTCACAGCTCCAGGGTCCCGGGTTCGATTCCCGGCTCGGGTCACTGTCTGTGTGGAGTTTGCACATTCTCCTCGTGTCTGCGTGGGTTTCCTCCGGGTGCTCTGGTTTCCTCCCACAGTCCAAAGATGTGTGGGTTAGGTTGATTGGCCAGGTTAAAAATTGCCCCTTAGAGTCCTGGGATGCGTAGGTTAGAGGGATTAGTGGGTAAATATGTGGGGGTAGGGCCTGGGTGGGATTGTGGTCGGTGCAGACTCGATGGGCCGAATGGCCTCCTTCTGCACTGTAGGGTTTCTATGATTTCTATGAGACAGCGCGCTGTTCGTTGGCAACGGGATCCTCTGGTCCTGCCACTGTCAATGGGAATTCCCAATGGGAAGCCACCCCAGGAAAATGCAGCAAGGGGTCCGCAGCTGGCAGGACCGGAGAAACCTGCTGATGTGAATGGCTACAGAATTCCAGCTTCAGTCTTCAGCAGTCTCAGATTGGGAGTGCCTTGATCATTTTGCCCATTTTTAATTTGTATTTTAGTTTTAGTCCCCTTTAGTTTGCATCTTTTGCTGTTTAACAATGATCCAATCAACAAAATGGAATAGAAGATGTGTGACAGTCAGCACATACCACTTCGACTATGTTGCAATTTAGAAACTAGTAGATATCCCCAGCATTGCTCAGATTTTTCAGTTTTACAATTCACATGTTTTTGATATGTAGGGATCAAAAGACTGAATGGTGCTTTGGGATTAGATTCCAAAATCCTATCCCATCAATTTCTAAGAACTCTGTATGAGTGGCTTCTAAACTATATACACTTGATCAGTGTATTTAATTATTATCCTTTATCCAGTTAAAGACGAGGGGCAGAATTTAATTGTGGTATTCTGGCACACTTGGACTTGGATACGATTGTCATTGTTGTTCAAGCTGAGATCATCCTGGCAAGTGAAGAGTAATTTAAGATGCTGCTCGAGTTTTGGAGAGTCAGAAGATGAGACACTCGTCACATGAATTTCAGCCTCTGATCTTCTCTTTTATTCAACTCAATCCATCTGTTCTTATGCCAAACAAGATGGCCCACAAGAGGAAGGAGAGAGAGAAGGCAGGAGGTGGAATGCCAGAGCTGTGAAATCTCATTCAATTTGGGCTGCAGAGCTGGAGGAGGAGGACAGAGGTCATGCCAGTGCCAATAACGAGGTCAGCCATTCCCAACAATCCAGTAAGGAATCAGAGACATCTTTGGACAAGAGTGCACATGATGCGTGTAATGTCTGAGCCAGCCTAGACAGCCACTCATTCTCACTTTTTCACATTCCAGGTGCCAGCAAGAACAGGGGGAGGACAGCCTCCTTCACTGAAGAAAGCCCCAGCTCCCAGGCCACCTCAGAGGAGAAAGAAGACCCCTTCACATGTGTAGAGCTGTCTGAGCATTCACCTGCACCTTCAAGCAGCTCAGAGACATGCACCTCAGAGCATCAGAGTTCAAGCTCAAGCTCAGGGTCATTCATTGCACGAATCATAGAACCAATACAATGTAGGAGGAGGCCATTTGGCCCGTCGAGTCTGCAGCAACTCTGACAGAATATCTTACCCAGGCCTCTCCCCCACCCTATCTCCCTAACCCCAGTAATTTAGCATGGCCAATCCACCTACCCTGCACATCTTTGGACTATGGGAGGAAAGCGGAGCACCCAGAAGCATAGGATGGCTTTAATGAAGAATAAATGGCCTTTTAAATATGGCGCCCAGGCATGATGGCGAGTCGGAGAACCTACGCCCCCTCCCATCATAGTATGTAACGTGATCCTTGCAGCTGTGTGATTAATTGTGATTAATGATTTGACATGCTCGCCCACCTTGCTTTGCAACAGAAATCACTCTGACTTCCTGCTCCTGCTACTGAACTTCATCCTCAGCAGAAAATTCCAGCCTTAGTTTCACTTTTGCCTTTGGGCAGAATACACAGCTTTCTATCCATGTATAATTGTTCCGATGTGCCCAATCTCAGTAAAAGAGCCCTCAGTGTGTTTACTTTATGAGTAATCGGTACCTTTATATTATTATAAAAACAGAGCTCTGGGGGATCGATGTAATCTTGGCTAATGTGCCATCTGGGCATGGATTTGTCAGCTAACTGACACTGTTTTAAGGAAAGCAGTAGGCTTTTGGTTTGGTACATCAGTAAGACAGCAACATGAAGTTCCCATTCATTTTTATTGCTGACAATTGTCATTCATCATCCTGAGAGCATCAAGAACCAAACACACTTTGCCGGGCTGAAGCTACATTATGGTAGTGCTAACTGGACCCTCCCTGAGGGAGATTAGTGAACCAATTGAGTTTCATGATAACTCGGTAACATTTACTTTTCACAACATTCCATATTGGGATTTGAACTGCTGAGTTGCAAATCCAGCAGCGTAACCCACAGCTATGGTACGCTTGTGCTTATTATAAGCTTCTCAAAAACAAAAGTGAATCATTATGTTCTTTTCATACACTGTGGATCTCCTTGGTCTCTAAATGTGCCCTCACTTCTCTTACTTCCCTAAGAGGAATCTAAGTGTCAATATTTTGAGATGTAGTTTATCTGCCCCTCCAGTACAAGACACCCAGGAGTCTGAGATTTCCCTCTCCCTATCATGGCAGCGATTGGAGTGAAGTTCAGAGAGGGCCCTTCCTAGTTGGCATAAATGGAGTTCATAGATGTACAACTTCTGTTGCTGCCAGCACGTCACCTGAATGTCACCCTGAGGAAGCAAGGCCGAATGCCTGACAAGTACTGAAAAGTTTCAGCTTAATGCAAGTAACTTTTATCCATCTCCATTCTGCTGGGCCTTCAGCATTCATTCTAAACTGAAAACAAAACTGGAAGAATGGAGCCCAGGGGTGGGATTCTCCGGCCGCGCTCGCCCCAAAACTGGAGAAGCCCGCCCGAAGTCAATGGACCTTTGCATGGTCCAATTCCTGTGGCGGGCGCGATGGGAAAATTCCCCCCGAGTTCTTTGTATAATTAACTTCAGTAATGATTTCCACAATTGGCCTTTCTGCAAAGTCGTATTGTCTAGTTTAAATATAGATTCACAAATTTATGGATAAAGGACACTTCCTTCCATGTCCGCAATAATAATAATGGGATTAGTGCTGTTATTGCTAGATTCATCAGTAATTAATGCTCACATAGTTGTTTTAAATAAATTGATGAAATTCAGAAATTTAAATTAAATACAAAATGGATGGCAGAATCTTACAAGAATTTGGCAGTGTCATGTCTGGTGAGAAAATTGGTGCATAACTTTCCAGCTCTGCTGGCCAATTATCTCTCCGGATTTTGTGACTTTAACTGCCAAAAAAAAAACATGGGCAGTGTTTTTGCCGTCAGTGTGGTGGGGCGGGGACTCTTAGAGCCAGGATCCAGCTCCAGTGAGGTCAGAGCACCCTTTTAAAAATTACCCCCCCGCCATCATGGAGGTATCTTTGGTATCTGTGGCCATACCAACCCACCCACCCAACCCCCTCCCACCTCGCCTCCTGATCATCCTGGCATTGGTCTCCCACCGATAATTCCGCAATTGCCCCAGGCAACATTGTCAGGGCACTCCTTGGCCCTATCCCTCACCCTCAGGGGCTACACTGACCTTTGCCCCCCCAGAAAATCCCCTCGACCACTTCACGTCAGGGTGAATCTGTTGTAAACCTTGTCTATGTGATGTCATGTCGGCGAGGGATGAACATTTAGAATCATAGAATCTTATAGTGCAGCAGGAGGTAATTTTGCCCATCGAGTCTGCACTAACCACAATCCCATCCAGGCCCTATCTCGATAATCCCATGCATTTACCCAAGTTACTACCCCTGACACTAAGGGGCAATTTAAAATGGCCAATCCACTTAACCCACACATCTTTGCATTGTGGGAGGAAACCGGAGAACCCGGAGGAAACCCAGGCAGACATGGGGAGAATGTGCAAAGTCCACACAGACAGTGACCCAAGACGGGAATTGAAACCAGGTCCCTGGCACTGTGAGGCAGCAGTGCTAACCACTGTGCCACCGTGCCACCCCGAGTGAGAGAGAAGATCTGGTGTAGGGGGTCTTTAATTGGACTAAAATTTATTAACATGAATGCAAATCAGGTTCTCGCCAATTATGGGCGTGAACCTTATTATGTTGCCAGCAAAAATCAGAAATCACCATCTCACTAGTGAGATTTGCGATCTCCATGTTTCACTAGATCTTACGCCCCTGCCAGCGATCTCATGGATGGAGAGTGCGGGCTTACGATCCTGCCTGACATATTGCTGTTAGAGCTGCATAGTTTGATGAGATGAGTGAAAAGCTTTAAATTAAGGGATTTTGGCATATTCATAATTGTAGGAAAATACAGTAAAGGCAGTCCCCAGACCTGCAACAAGGTTCCTGCCTCGGAGGTCAAAATATCGCAAGTCAAAACCAATTTTATCCAAAAGAACAATGTTATAAATGGAGGATCAGTTCCTAACCAAAGCCTGATACCCGATTCTCACCAAAATAACCCAGAAGTTTGTACTCAATTATCAAATAAAATACAGCAATAAATTATTATAAAATATAAATTTGAAGAAAAAGTTTGAAGACACAAAGATTCACCAAGCAAAAATGCACCGCAACAGCAATTGAGTGTCTTGAGTCAAGTTGGGTGGCACGGAACATCAATGCCTTGTGTGAATCTTTGAACTTGTTCACTGGTGTGGCATCTTAAAGTCAAAACAGACTTTGTCAATTCGAAACAAGGTGACAATTTATAAATGTTGTAAGTGCCATTTATCTGTCATAGAGTTGAGGACTGTTTGTATGGGACATTATTTTGTTTATTCTTTGGCGAGTTTGTCTTGTATTTTGGAATGTACCAATCCAGAGCAGGGCAGGTGATATAACAAACCACGTGTTCAATTATAGAAGTTAAATTCCCTCCAAATATCAAAGGTAATACAATTATTCAAAATATAAAGGTTTCCATTCACCATTATTCCACTTAAATAAAGTGAAGAGATTATAGATTGTGTTTGCTTTTAAAACCCCTTTGGCAACTTTAGCTTTGACACACGGTGGTTTGCTACTATAAATGTTCTTAATTATAATTGCGCTTGCACTAATGCAGAACTCGCAGACATCTTCACAGGAATGAGTTACTTCAGATACATAACATTTCATGTAACCATCAGTTTATATTCATATAAGATCACATTAGCCCCAATACTAACGGGAGCGTGGGAATGGGGCAAAGGAGCTCAGTACTGGGTGAAGAACCAGGCAAGGACAAGATGTGGAAACCCTGCTGATCTTAATGGCAGGGTCCCATCTGAATAACTTTTGGCATACCCATGCCAAGCAGTTGGACAGATTGACAGCCTGATCATCAGGCCATGACGTGGTGGTTTCTACTGCCACACCAGTTCTGAACTGTTCTCAGTTCCCCATTCAGAATGGGCTCCCGTTGAACAGGAACTCCTTCTGGGAGCTGCACTATTGTAGCAAGGGGAGCCCATTGTGAGGATGGCACTTTGCAGTCAGTCTGAGGGAAATGTTACAGCCTCCCATTGAATGAGATTGCTGTCTGTGGGTGCTAAAGGCTTCTTTCTGAAGCCTGGTGGGAGTACCTCAGCTTCAGGCAAACAAGGAACACTAAAAGGAGCAGATCTTCAGTCTTTATCTGAAGCAATCACTTTCTCCCACTTTGAATGTGTTGCTGAGTGTATAGCTCTCTCACTGGTAAAGTTTAGGCACTGCACTAAATTATGTCATCAGCATGAGTTTAAACATTAATTTGGCCCCAACATGCCTTTTATAGGAGCCTTGTCAGTGGCCTGAATTGGCTTCGGAAACAAAATGGACAGGATTAGGGTTGAATTAAGAGTCTGGTTGTTTGAACCCAATATTTTAAATTCCCAACCAGAACTCAGTTCGATCCACCAGTTGGGCTTTCAAATCAGAGCCAATATAGAATCCAAATTATTTTTCACTTCCTTGTTGTATTAAAGTATTTCAGTTTGGACCACTTGTATAATAATGTATAACACAACACAAGACACAAGAAGCAGGAGTAGGCCACCAGGCCCTTCAAGTCTGTCCCGCTGTTCAATACAATCATGGCTGATCGGCCTCAACTCCTTTTCCGTGCCATTTCCCCATAGTCCTCTATTCCTCGATCTATCAAATATTTATCCAGCTCCACTTTCAAACCTTATAATGATCCAGCCTCCACCACCCTTTGGAGCAGAGAATTCCAAAGATTTACCACCCTCTGAGAGAAAAGATTTCAATGCACCTCAGTTTTAAATGACCGACCTTTTATCTTGCAGCTATATCCCCTTGTTCCAGACTAGCCCACTCGTGAAAACATCTCACCATCTATCCTGTCAAGCCCCCTCAGAATCTTATTAGTACATTAGTCCAAAGATGTGTGGGCTAGGTTGATTGGCCATGCTAAATTGACCCGAGTGTCAGGGTATTAACAGGGTAAATATGTGGGCTTACAGGAATGGGGCCTGGGTGGCATCGTGGTCAGTGCAAACTCAATGAGCAGAATGGCCTCCTTCTGCGCTGTAGGGATTCTATTATATGTTTGAATAAGGTCACCACTCACTCTTCTAAACTCCAAGGTGTGTGTGTCACAGCCACTGAAGAGATCTGGTAGAAATGGAAGGGTGGGCCTTATAGATTTTATTCCCACCCAACATCTTTAAGTCTCCCCAACACTGTGAAAATTCAAGTTTTGTTCTTAGCTTTGGTATCTGAACATTACTGTGTTACTTATAGGGTTAAAGAGAAACGTTTGTTTCTCATCCGCCTTTGAATGCACTAATACTTTGGCCATGGATCCATTCTTATTCCAGTGGAATAATGATTTTCATATGGCCCAATCTTGCTAGAGTAGCATTATTCAATATATTTCTGTAATTTGTTTGTTAGGCTTCACCTTATTTTTGAAAGACCTTAAAATTAAACTATGCTGCATTATAAACTCGCTATTAATCTTCCATGTCACACAGCCGTGTTGAAATTGTGCTGTGCGATATTTGTATAGCACATGTTAAATTGTTCTTATAGAACTATTTTATCTTTTGTTTCTTAACAATGGCATTAATCCAGTTTTCAAAACTGAGTTAATACCTTCTCTTAAATATCTGACAAAAGCTTTTGCCTATAACATCTCTCTAAGTGGCCTACAGCAGCAAAGCTCTAATACCTGAATTATATTAGCTAACATAATACTAGTCTCTCTGCCAAACATCGGCCTTCCATGTAGCATTTAGAAAAGTCATTTCAGATTATTTGTTTTCAATAAAAAAGAGATAAGAATGATCATTTCCCTCTTGTCATCAAAATAATAAAATATGGTTCCCATTTAAACTCCTGTTGGTGAGTTTGAGGCCTGGATTTTCATCTTCAAGGTAAGTAGCATGAACTAGGAAAACTCCCCCGCCTACAATGGTGGGATCTACATTGCTGGGGTATGAAGGTAGATGTGGGACACAGTTGGACCAGCTAACCTGGGAAAAAGAATGGAGGCAGCCACAGAGACTGGCGACTGCCAAGGCAGGCTTTGTAAAGCGCTCAGTAAGTGCTGTCGGACTTCATCCAAATTATAATGAATAAACCTCACCCTTCACACCACCTCATTCCCTACAAATTCCCCATGCCCCATCTATTGCAACTGATGTCCATTATGCCAGGTTATGCCCTTCACCCAGACCCATGGTCCGTCATGCTCTCTGCACCTGGTTATGATTCTCCACGCAACTCCCATCAACCCCCATGCCCTTTACGCTAGGCTATGCCGCCCCCCCCCCCCCCCGCCCCCCCCCCACCACCTCCTATGGTCCCTCAAGGTCCCCGTGCCATGCTATAATTCTTCAATGTCCATTGACCCATTATACGTTGCATAGAAACAGTGAGTCATTTGTGACAGTAGGAAGTGCAAATAAATACACGTCATTCATTTATAGCTTTCCACCATATAAAAAAAAAGCTATTTTACTCCAGGGCAATAAAAGTGTCAACCATGCAGAATATTTAAAGTATAAATAGCAGAAACTGCAGGAACTTGAAACCACTTAATAAACATTGTGCAATTGTCAGCAGAGATCAGGGAGCCAAGGTTGTCAGGCAGGAGATTAAGCAGTGTTTTCCCTGGGGTTCAGGTATTTTACTGATTTAATGGATGTCTAGAATCTCAGCCAAGAGTACAGATTTCTATTTTATGAAACCAATGTAATGCCGAGACTGTTACCATGAGAAAGCTTTTTGGAATATTGACTGATGTTCGACTGTAATGTTCTGGAAGCCCCTTTGAATAATGGTATCCAGGGCCACAGTGGCAGGTATCTGAGCTTCCCAAGAAACATTCCTGCCGTTGATAGAAGTTTGTACTGCAATGGAAGCTATGATGTTGATCATCAGACGTTGCTTCATGTTGGGTAGAGATGACCCCCCATTGCATGTTGGAAAAGTTGAGCTCCAATGTCTGCATACAGACCTGTGTCAAATTGCTGCTGAACTGTTCCATTCTCTGTGATTGTGAACCAACTTTTCAGTACATCAAGCATTTGGTTGTATGTGCACACCAGCCTCATACTACAGCCTGGACAATCACGGCACTTATCTTTGTGTGTGACAGTTGGTGTCTCAGTGAGGGAGTGCTGCTCGGGCTGCAGTGGAGAGTGACAGTTGGGGAAGTGTGGGGAAGTTTTTTGTTTTCTTTTTTTCTTGCTGGTAATGGCTTCAGGGATGGCAGTTCAGGCAGTATGCTGCATCTCCTGTGGGATGTATGTGGTGAGGAAATCCAGTAGTGTTTCAGGAGATTTTAGTTGTAAGAAGTGCATTAGATTGCAGCTTCTGGAGGAGCGTGTAAAGGAGCTGGAGGGGGAGGTAGAGGAACTCCGCATAATTCGGGAGGTGGAAGTTGATAGGAGTTATAGAGAAATAGTAACTCCTAGAAATGAGGCTTGGGTCAATGCCAGGAGGAGGGGTAAGAAGCAATCGGGAAGACAATCCCCTGGGGCGGTTCCCCTCCATAATAGGTTTTCGGTGCTGGAGGCTACAGTTGAGGAGGAATCAACTGAGCATAGAGAGCAGATCTCTGGGGGTGAGCCGAGTGAGAAAGCTCAGGTGGTTAGGGGCTGTAAAAGACTGGGCCTTGTGATTGGGGACTCCACAATTAAGGGGACAGATAGGAGGGTCGGAACTAAAGGTAGGGACTCAGGGTTGGTGTGTTGCCTACCAGGGGCTGGGGTCCGGGATGTGTCTGACAGGGTATTCAGGACTCTTAGGGGGGAGGGAGATAAACCACAAGTTATTGTACATGTGGGGACACACGACATAGGGAGGATAGGGGAAGGGGATATTAGGCAGGGATTTATGGAGTTGGGGTGGAAACTAAAGGCCAAGACTGACAGAGTGGTTATCTCTGGACTCTTGCCTGTACCACGGGATAGTTTAGAGAGGAATAGGGAGAGGGAAGGTTTGAATTCATGGCTGAGGGGATGGTGCAGGAGGGAGGGGTTCAGGTACTTAAGCAATTGGGGCTCGTACTGGGGAAGGTGTGACCTCTATGAGAAGGATGGTCTACACCTTAATCAGAAGGGGACCAATATCCTGGGGGGTAAATTTGCTAAGGCCATGCAAGGAGGTTTAAACTGATTCGGGGGGGGGGAGGGATCCTGAGTAGTGGGGCTGAAAGTGAGGGATGCATGGATGGGGACTGCAATGCACGGCATTGCAGAGGTGGGGTGGAGCAGGGTTTGAAATGTGTATACTTCAATGCCAGGAGTATTCGCAATAAAGTGGGTGAACTTGCAGCGTGGATCAGTACCTGGGACTTCGATGTTGTGGCTATTTCAGAGACATGGATAGAGCAGGGGCAGGAATGGATGCTGCAGGTCCCGGGGTTCAAATGTTTTAGTCGAAGTAGGGAAGGAGGTAGAAGAGGGGGAGGGGTAGCATTATTGGTCAGAGATTGTATCACAGTGTCAGAGAGGAGGTTTGATGAGGACTTATCTGTTGAGGTAGTATGGGCGGAGATTAGAAATAGGAGAGGAGAGGTCACCCTGTTGGGAGTCTTTTATAGACCTCCTAAAAGTTCTAGAGAGGTTGAGGAAAGGATTGCGGAGTCAATCCTGCTTAGGAGTGAAAGTAATAGGGCAATTGTTATGGGGGATTTTAACTTGACTAATATTGACTGGAATTGTTATAGCTCTAGCTCGTTAGAAGGGTCAGTTTTTGTTCAAAGCGTGCAGGAAGGTTTTTTGACTCAGTATGTAGACAGGCCAACTAGAGGTGAGGCTATATTGGATCTGGTGCTGGGAAATGAGCCAGACCAGGTGCTAGACTTGGAAGTTGGTGTGCATTTTGGTGATAGTGACCACAATTCGGTTACGTTCACCTTAGTGATGGAAAGGGATAGGCATGAACCTCGGGCCAGTGGTTTTAGCTGGGGGAAGGGTAATTATGAGGCTATTAGGAGAGAATTAGGAAACATAGGTTGGACTAGGAGATTACAGGGACTGGGAACGTCCGACATGTGGAGTTTTTTCAAGGAGCAGCTACTGCGAGTCTGTGATAGGTATGTCCCTGTCAGGCAAGGAGGAATTGGTAGGGCTAGGGAACCGTGGTGCACCAAAAAAGTTTCTTTGTTGGTTAAAAAGAAAAAGGAGGCTTATGTTCGGATGAGACGTGAGCACTCGGGTAGTGCACTAGAAAGCTTTAGATTGGCTAAGAGGGAGTTGAAGAGCGAGCTTAGAAGGGCTAAAAGGGGACATGAGAAGACTTTGGCGGATAGGGTTAAAGAGAATCCTAAGGCGTTCTATAGGTATGTCAAGAACAGAAGGTTGGTTAGAGCAAGTTTAGGGCCAGTTATAGATGGCAGAGGGAAGTTATGTGTGGAACCGGAGGAGATTGGTGAAGCATTGAACCAATATTTCTCTTCGGTGTTCACGCAAGGGGACATGAATATAGCTGAGGAGGACACTGGGTTGCAAGGGAGTAGAATAGACAGTATTACAGTTGATAAGGAGGATGTGCAGGATATTCTGGAGGGTCTGAAAATAGATAAATCCCCTGGTCCGGATGGGATTTATCCAAGGATTCTCTGGGAGGCAAGAGAAGTGATTGCAGAGCCTCTGGCTCTGATCTTCAGGTCGTCGTTGGCCTCTGGTATAGTACCAGAAGATTGGAGGTTAGCGAATGTTGTCCCATTGTTTAAGAAGGGGAACAGAGACTTCCCCGGGAATTATAGACCGGTGAGTCTCACTTCTGTTGTCGGCAAGATGTTGGAAAAAATTATAAGGGATAGGATTTATAGTTATTTGGAGAGTAATGAATTGATAGGTGATAGTCAGCATGGTTTTGTGGCAGGTAGGTCGTGCCTTACTAACCTTATTGAGTTTTTTGAGAAAGTGACCAAGGAGGTGGATGGGGGCAAGGCAGTGGACGTGGTATATATGGATTTTAGTAAGGCGTTTGATAAGGTTCACCATGGTAGGCTTCTGCAGAAAATGCAGATGTATGGGATTGGGGGTGATCTAGGAAATTGGATCAGGAATTGGCTAGCGGATAGGAAACAGAGGGTGGTGGTTGATAGTAAATATTCATCATGGAGTGCGGTTACAAGTGGTGTACCTCAGGGATCTGTTTTGGGGCCACTGCTGTTTGTAATATTTATTAATGATCTGGATGAGGGTATAGTTGGGTGGATTAGCAAATTTGCTGATGACACCAAAGTCGGTGGTGTGGTAGACAGTGAGGAAGGGTGTCGTAGTTTGCAGGAAGACTTAGACAGGTTGCAAAGTTGGGCCGAGAGGTGGCGGATGGAGTTTAATGCGGAGAAGTGTGAGGTAATTCACTTTGGTAGGAATAACAGATGTGTTGAGTATAGGGCTAACGGGAGGACTTTGAATAGTGTGGAGGAGCAGAGGGATCTAGGTGTATGTGTGCATAGATCCCTGAAAGTTGGGAATCAAGTAGATAAGGTTGTTAAGAAGGCATATGGTGTCTTGGCGTTTATTGGTAGGGGGATTGAATTTAGGAGTCGTAGCGTTATGTTGCAACTGTACACAACTCTGGTGCGGCCGCACTTGGAGTACTGTGTGCAGTTCTGGTCCCCACATTACAGGAAGGATGTGGAGGCTTTGGAGAGGGTGCAGAGGAGGTTTACCAGGATGTTGCCTGGTATGGAGGGGAGATCCTATGAGGAGAGGCTGAGGGATTTGGGATTGTTTTCGCTGGAAAGGCGGCGGCTAAGAGGGGATCTTATTGAAACATATAAGATGATTAGAGGTTTAGATAGGGTGGATAGTGATAGCCTTTTTCCTCTGATGGAGAAATCCAGCACGAGGGGGCATGGCTTTAAATTGAGGGGGGGTAGTTATAGAACCGATGTCAGGGGTAGGTTCTTTACCCAGAGGGTGGTGAGGGATTGGAATGCCCTGCCAGCATCAGTAGTAAATGTGCCTAGTTTGGGGGCGTTTAAGAGATCCGTAGATAGGTTCATGGACGAAAAGAAATTGGTTTAGGTTGGAGGGTCACAGTTTTTTTTTAACTGGTCGGTGCAACATCGTGGGCCGAAGGGCCTGTTCTGCGCTGTAATGTTCTATGTTCTATGTTCTTTATCTAACATCTCAACAACAGAACGAGTGAGTGACTTCACCTTCCAGTTGGCTGCTATTTTTGGAATCCATTCCTCCAGTCTGGCTTTTCTGTGCTTCTACGCTGCAATTTTATGTTGGGGAGGGAAGGCCTCAACTGAAACTCATCCCTTACCCCAACTGAGGCCCTTAAGCAGCCAGTCAGATTAGCTGGCACCTCGCTAATGTGGGACTTCTTCCTGAGTGAGGGGTGGAAGTCCTACCTGCAGCCATTAATGCTCATTTGAGTGCGAAATGGCTGCAGGGCACTCAGAGTTTTTGATCGTGGAAACCGAGGCCCCCACCATCTGATAAATGCAAGTTGGTTAGTGGAATAGTACATTTCTATCCTCCCTCTCTGCATTCCCCAAGAACAAGGTGAGTTGAAATGTCTCCTTAACATTCACTGCTCATAAAACTTTCAAACTTTTGACAGAACCATCATTAATGGCATTGTGTGGCAAAGATTTGCATTCTGACTCACGCCAGGTTGGCTCAGGCAAAAGATTTACGCCGATAAGTACATCATGGAAGAGGCAATATTTTATTGACAGATATAGATTTGGTTCCGAGTTACAACTTTTGATGTTTATGACATCTAACCTAAATTAACTTAAATATGACATGGTTCATCAATTGACTCAAAACAAAAATATTTCATTCCTGATAGTGAAAAAATACCAACCTCATAGATTGGGCAACATTTTCCAAGACCCTCCATGTCACTAATGGGGTCTTGCATGTAGAATATCATGAGTGTAGTGTCTGCAGGAAGCCATGTGTTAAGTGCAATGCTCTGATATTGGGCAGCAGGGTCTTTGCATACTTTTCCCAAATTGGTATGTTCACTTTCTACTGTTTTACCAAACATGCTCAAAATGCAAGCCGTTATTTATTATTTCACCACCTCCCACCCAAAACTCTTGGGTTGGTCAGAGAGCTTTACAGAACCACAGGAGATCCTTCAGCTCACCATATCTGTGCAAGCCATCAAGCATCTACCTATTCTTACTCCCAGTATCCTATCCCAAGTTATTTGTTTTATTTTGGTCGTTCCTTTAAGGTAGCTTGGAGTGCTTTTCAAGCACTTTGGGGCATCTGCTAGTCATGAAAGACATATTTAAATGCATGTTTTTTGGAGCAATTCAATATTGGTTTCAGATTTGATTATTTTGTTTCCTTGTTTGTTTTTCCCTCCTTCCAACCACCCTCTTTTCTATGAATCTAAATGTATTTCTTCCATGTTTTATGTGTCGTGCTTTCTAAAGCAGTCATTGACCTAGTGTTGCACCAATGAGAGATTTCTCTGAATCTCCATGACCAGAACGTTTACTCAAGGACCAGGTTAGCTATTAACTCTGGTTCCAATATCCAATGCAAACATATAAGATTTCCTTAACTACCCTGATAACTCTGCTGCAATCAAACAGTTTACCTCACCAACTAATCACAAAAAACTGGCTCAGAATATTTAGTTAATAATTTGAACTGAATAAAAAGCTAGAAAAATATCTATTGCCACTGCCAAACATGCATCAGAGTTATTATTCTGAGATTTTCTGGCTGATCCTCACAGTCAAATCTCCAAATCACAGTCTTTCCACGGCATTCTCAATTTAACACACTCTGGCTGTTATTTTTTAGTCTGAACTGAGATAAACAGTAATAAATTTAGCAGAGCAAATGCCTGTGCCAGATTGCCATGGGAGTTTGAACACTGCTAAATTCCATATTGAGATGAGGGCCCAGTACTGATTCCAGCTCTGGACTGTTAAATTTGTTTCATTTCTAACTTGGTCAAGTTCAGGTTGTCACTTCAGGCTCCTAAGCAGCCAAACTATTGTTTGTTAGGGAGACGCCTTGCCTCAAAAAGTAACCCCAACATTTCCAAAAAAGCTGTTTTTAGTTGAAAGAACTACGAGAACCTTACTTGGTACAGAGAGCAATGACAGGTCATTACCTTCCTGTCTTTATTCCTCCCACCCCACTCCCCACCACAATTACCTCATCCTGCATCATCCAAACACTGCTCCCCCCCCTCCCCGCACCCCCCCTCCCCGCATCACGCCCCCCTCCCCCCCCCCCCCCCCCCGCTCCCACAACCTAATTTGCTTCAAGACATTGGAATTAGCCAAATTTCTTAAAGAACTGAGAAGCAAGTTGCATCAAAGCACCACCTGATTTCATTTTCTTTCTCTGGAGGTCCATGCATAAATTTACTTCAGACTTCGAGTTTCTCTGATCCAGCACCCCATTGTGGGGTGGCTCTAAAATTGTGTTCTTTTGGAACACTAAGTCATTTAGTCACCAGAACTTCATCACGGCTCTGAGCTCTTAGGTTGCATATAGACGAACAAAGCTTTGCGGGGAAAACTTCTTTCATGGATTTCAAGCATTATGCTAATTTTAGTGACTTTTCCACAGAATAGCTCTTATTTAAATTACATATTAAAATAGGTAGATCTTGTTAATTAGCACACCAGGCCACACTATGGGAACATACGTTGGAATTCTGAATCACAAAGGACAATGCTCCCGATATGATTTTCACCCCATTAAAATTAAATGGATGGAAATATCTGTTCTGTGAGCTGACCTCCATTTCGAACATCTTGCTTTGCATAAGAAATGCTAATTCAAAACGTTTACCATTAAATGTTATTTCTAGTTGTTATCATTATCTCAATCAGGAAGAAAATTAAATTTATTTATTAGTGTCACAAGGAGGCTTGCATTAACACTGCAATTAAGTTACTGTGAAAATCCAATTGTTGAAAGGGTGAAGAAATGAGTATGATTGTTTGGTTTACTGTATCTGCTGGTCCTTGTATTGCACTTCTTGCTAATTTTTGATTCATTCACATTTAATCAATCACAGATTTTCTAATGGAACAGTTAAGTGGTTACAGAAAAGTGAATTATTGACGGACGTGTGACAACCTGAAGTTACAGGCCTAAAACTGGGGTGGCGATCACGATATGCAATGAACTTAGCCTGTTTGTTCTGATGCAGGCAACAAATTCCATACTGCTTGCCCATGCTCATTCCAATGTCATCCTAACCTCCAGCGCTAAAGTATACTGGTGGATTGTTTTGACAAAGGGTCATCTGGACTCAAAGGGCCTGATTTTACCATTTTGAGTCTAAGTGCCGAATCCGGGCATCAAATAGATCCACGCCTGGAATCCTCTTTCCAGCGCGCCCATACGCGTTTTGCCGGCTCCGGCCCGATCCACACTGTGGGCGGGGCTTAGCACTGGCGGACCGATTGGAGCTCTGAACTGCGCATGTGCAGTTCGAAACAAATCTGACAGAGCGTGCCCGGGCACAAAAGAAAAAAAAAGCAGAAAGCGGAGAGAGCGGCTCTTTGGCGATCATCCTCTGGTTGGGGGCAGGTGGGGGGGTGGGAGGAGGGGGGGTTGGGAGGAGGGGGGGCGGGGCCCAGATCATCCTCTGGTCGGGGTGGGGTGGGACCCAGATCATCCTTTGGTCGGGGGGGGGGTCCGCTGCCAGTCTGCGGCCGATCGGTGGGGAGGGAGGGGGCAGGGGGGTCCGCCACCACTCTGCGGGCGATCCCTCCTCCCCATCGGAGGAATGAATCCCTCCTGCCGGAGTGGACATGCAGCCATGCCATCCCACAAAACCTTCAGGATGAAGCGATTCCTCGCTCAGAAGATGAAGCAGAACCGGCCGATTCCACAGTGGACCCGCATGAAAACCGGCTACAAGATCAGTACAAGTCCAAGAGGAGACACTGGAGAAGGACCAAGCTGGGCCTGTAAAGGGGTACACCATCACTGGTACACTACAAGCCACAGATTACTCTTCCCTGCAGGGGCACGAGAGCGGGTGAGGGATTCGTTCCTCCGGTGGGGAGGAGGGTTCGCCCGCAGTGTGGCGGCAGACCCCCTTGCCCCCTCCCTCCCCACCGATCGGCCGCAGACTGGCAGCGGACCTCTCCCCCCCCCCGACCAGAGGATGATCTGGTCCGTCCCCCCCACATACCTCCCCCTCACCACCCTGACCAGATTGCATTTAAATCGTCGGGCCGCCCGATTTGGGCACGGGCCGGACCCACGCCCGAATCGGGTGTCGGTAAAGCCGCGATCTGCTCGGAATTGGGTGCAGATCGCAGTATAGGCCCGACGCCCAACTTTATCGTGATTCGGGCGTGAAGTTTTGGCAAAATCGGGCCCAAAATGTCAGTTCTTTTTTCTCCTTACAGCTGCTGACAGACCTGCTGAGATTATCCAGCATTTTCTCTTTTGGAATAATTTTAATGACCTCAGTCATGTGGTCAATGTGAGTGAATGCATCTTTAAAAGCCATATCCTTAAAAATGAACTGAAGCCTCGAACTCTGTTCAATTCACTCATTCACCTTCTAATATTTGATGTAAACCATGACTCATATCTAAGATTTATAGCTTGACCTTATTCTCAGACACTCAACAGTGCTGTAAGCCTCATACTCACATCTCAGCGTCACCACACTGCCAGTTACTCAATCTCATCCTTACTAATTTAATTGTTGCAGGCGCATCTGGCCGTGACAGTCTTGACACTTCACAGTCCTTGCGTAGATGAAGTCCCATTTTCCTACTGAGGAAAATCTCCATTGTTTTGTGTGGCACTACCACCATGTCAAATGCAATCAATTCAGAACAAATGATGTGTTACAGTTCAGCCAGGGGTCCAAGTTGATGTGATATGCATGTTGTAACCTACACCTATGAATAGTGATAGCAGAAGCTGCAACATTCTTTCAATCACATGGCTGGCTCGGAATCTTTCCTGCCCTTACTGCCTGCCATTACTGTATGTTGAATGTGCAGGTTGACACTCAACCTGTCTGACCAAGTTATGAACGCATCTTCCTTAACTGTCAAACACTGGGGTAAGACTTAAATTCATAAGTTCATCAGTTCATAAGATATAGGAGCAGAATTAGACCATTCAGTCCATCGAGTTCGCTCTGCCTTTCGATCATGGCTGATATGCTCCTCACCCCCATTTTCCTGCCTTCTCTCCATAACCCTTCAACCCATTACCAATTAAAAATTTGTCTAACTCCTCCCTAAATTTACTCACTGTCCCAGCATCCACCACACTTTGGGGTATCGAATTCCACAGATTCACAACCCTTTGGGAGAAGTAGTTTCTCTTCAACTGTGTTTGAAATTTGCTACCCGTTATCCGAAGACTATGACCTCTCATCCTAGAATGCCCCGCCAGTGGAAGCATCTGCTCCACGTCTACTTTATCCATACCTTTTATCATGTTGTATACCTCAATTTGATCTCCATTCATTCTTCTAAATTCCAGAGAGTATAAGCCTAAACTGTTCAATTTCTCTTCATATGACAAGCCCTTCATCTCTAGAATCAATCTAGTGAACCTCCTCTGGACTGCCTCCAATGCTGCTACATTAGAAACTCAGAACCTCTGGCTCAGGTGCCAACGTGATGAAGCTACAGCACAGGAATTCATGCATGCCAAACTGGGAAAGCAGTGTGCTCCAGAGAGAACTAAGCAATCCCAAAACCAATGGATCAGGTCATATAGGTCCTGCCATATCAGGTCATGAACGGTTGGTGGGTATTTTTAAAACTATTCAGAAGTGGGGACTTCAAAAACATTCCCATCCTCAATGATGACTGTGCCGAGCATGTTTATACAAAAGACAAAGCTGAAACACCTACAATCATCTACAGCCAGAAGTACCAAGTGGATGATCCATCTTGATCTCCTCCTGAGGTCAAGATGCCAAATGGTATCAAGAAATGGCTGAGTGTTCTGGATACGGCAACAAAGCGGCTGCAGTGCTGAAGACTGGTGCATGAGAACTGGTTACAACACTAACCACTCTGTTCCAGTACGGCTTCAAAACTGGCACCAAACATCACAAAACTGCCAAAGCAATGAATCCAAATTGTTCAGCTGGAGATCTTTCACAATACTGCTGGAGATCATGGACACCATGGGTAATGACAACTTTGATGTGGAGATTCCTGTGAAGGTGTGAAGTGTTGGAGACGCCAGACATTTGTCTTTTAATTATATAGACAGATGTGACTTTGTGCTTCTACTGCATCATTCATTGTTTTTTGTACTGCAAAATAATCTGTGTAAGTGTTACGCATTGACCCACTTCTTGTCTCCCTGATGACTTTGGCTTCATGAACAAATTTTTTCTTGTTTTACAGCATTTTTAACACACACACACGCACATACATATATACACATTCCCAAGTTCTAGGATAGCTTTATCTGCCCTGCCCCATGGTGTGTTTTTCCATGGCAGAGGTGGCTCACTATTGGCTATGGGCGGGATCTTTCAGTCGCGCTGAAGTCAATGGCCATTTGCATTGCTCACTGGCCATGCAGCCGGTGAACCTGTCATGGGAAGTCACCTTTGGCGGGACCAGAAGATCTCACCGGCAGGAAGAGCTGGAAAATCTCATCCACAGTTGAAAATAATAATTCCTTACTTTGTTTATATACTTGATCTGTTTATCTCAGAATGATTATATTTCGGTGGCTCAGTGGTTAGCACTGCTGTCTCACAGCACCAGGGACCCAGGTTTGATCTCTGGCTTGGGTCACTGTCTGTGCAGAGTTTGCACGTTCTCCCCGTGTCTGCGTGGGTTTCTTCTAGTTTCCTCCCACATTCCGAAAGGTGTGCTAGTTAGTTGAATTGGCCATGCTAAATTTTCCCTCGGTGTACCTGAACAGGCACCGGAATGTGGTGACGAGGGGATTTTCACAGTAACTTCATTGGTGTTCATGCAAGACTACTTGTGACACGAATAAATAAATTTAAACTTATATTTTATACCAGCGTTTGTATATTGAGGCATCAGTTTCCCACGTTCTTAGATTCATTTATTCTAAATTAAAATGAGCCATATTCATCTTCTACTGAGCATCCAGCAATGCCTGATTTTGCTGTTCCAGGTTAACATTGCAGAATTGCTGTACACATTAGGGCTTTTGAGTATAATTCATGGTTTACGTATTTGGCATCAAGTTATTCGTCAAAGTCTGAGGGAAAAAATATCTCTTCTTCTTACAATTACTCTGTGACCCAAAATGTTATATCATAGAAACAAACAGCCATTAATCTGTATCGCTCTCGCCCTGTAGCACAATGAACTTGAGGGGACAGCTAAAAATAGAAACAATTACTTTAAGGATTTTATCCTCATAAATCTTACTCAGAATTAATTATAAAATCTTATCATTAGGCGTATATTTATTGCATCTTTAAAAAGCAACAATTAGCAATAATAATATGTATCTGACACATAGATAATGTTGCATTACATGGAATCATTATTATAAGCATTCAACAGGGAAAGGATGAAATAGCACCAGTTTTCAGGCTCAGGAATTGTGATGCAGAATTAGCCCACACCCAGTCCCATTGAGGTGGGCAGCATACCTGACAGGGTACCTGGACCTCTTAAAGGCAGTCTACCTCTCTTAAAGGGGAACAGTAGTCATGCAACAGGAGCTTCCATACCTATCTCTGGATCACTGCGTTGGAAGGGAAATCACAACAAATCCTGCCCCCTGGTTTTCTAATGTGGCACACTTCCACATAGAAGGACAAGGGCAGCAGAAACATGGGATCACCACCACCTGCAAGTTCACCTCCAAGCCACTCACCATCCTGACTTGGAAATATATCGCCGTTCCTTCTCAGTCGCTGGTTCAAATTCCCGGAATTCCCTCTCGAACAGCATTGTGGACTGCAGCGTTTCAAGAAGGCTGCTCACCACCCCCTCTCAAGGGCAACTAGGGATGGACAATAAATGCTGGCCAGCCAGCGATGCCCATGTCCCACAAATGAATAAAAATAAAGGTGGGGGGAAGGAAAGATGCCATGCTGTGCAAAGAGGTGTGTGTTTGTGATGGTTTGGTGGGGGAGTGGGGTGGAATGGGGATCAATTCCCAGAGTATGGCCCTGAAAATCTGGTTGCAGTGTTGGAGGAAAGTTTAAGGATCTCACACGCATGGGGAAGGTAAATTAATGCTTCTTGACTCTTACCCATTGCTCCATCCAAATCTCACATCGCTTAATGCAACACAACCCCATTACGTACTCACGCCTAAAATTCAGATACACTGGGGCCGATTTTACCAAATCGGGACTAAGTGCCGGGGCCGTAAATCAGACCCACGCCCGGCAGCCGCGCTCCAGCGCCCCCATGCGCCTTTTTTCGGTGCGGGTCTAGTGGGCGGGACCTAGTACATTTGCATCTGTCGGAGCGCCGAACTGCGCATGCGCAGTTCAGAGCCGACAGCACAGTGCGCACGGGCGTGATAGTCAAAGGCAGCGCTGACAGGAGTGGGGATGGAAGGAATCCCCTTTGGAGGATAATGATTATCCTTCAAAGGGGATTCCTTTCATCCCCAGTGCTGTCTGTG